>NC_041234.1:23097719-23122719 GCF_002837175.3 Physeter macrocephalus | reverse complement strand
ATAACCCTTCAATTTGTTTTTCCAGTTCCAGGCCCCCATATCAAACTGCAGACCTGACATCTCAATTTGGCCATCTATGACCAGCTTCATGATAACAATAGTGAACATTTGCAGAGTGCTGGCAACACTCTTCTAAGGACTTTCTAGAAATTAACGATTAATCCTTACAACTACCCTCTGAGGCAGGTAGAATTATTATCCACATTTTACGGATGAGGAAACTAAGGCAGAGAGGTCACAGAATATTCCCAAAGTCACTCGGAAAATGGTGGAGCTAAGATTCAAACTCAGTCAGTTGTAGAGTCCACATTCTTTGTCACCCTGCTTCATAGCCTACCTAAAACTGAATTTTAAAAAAATCAATCTACAAATATTTGGGGGTATTTACTAAATGCCAGGCCCTGCAACATGTCCTGGGGAAAGAGTGGCAAGCAGGACAAACTGTCCCTTAAAAAAGAGACCTGCTCTTCCCTTGGGACCTGCCCTTTGTCCCAATTCCCTTCCCTATGGCAGAAAATGTCTCAGCCACTTAAGTCCTTAAAGCATAATCTTGGGGGTGGGAGGGAAGGGGTCATTCTAGACCTGTCTCCTTCATCTCCCACCTCGCCTTCCCCCAGTCTGATGGCAAGACTAACCGATTCTACTTCCAAATGTTCTATCCAGTCAACCTACTTCTTCCCATTCTCCCAAATCCACCTTGGCCAGTGCACCATCTTCTTGCCTGGATTAGCATACAGGATTACTAGTCCCACTGTTCTCTGTGCTGCCACTCTCACCCTCCCCCAACCCATCCTCCACATGGCAGCTACAAAGGTCTTTTGAGAAAAAAAAAGCATGTCGCATGTCACTACCCCACTTGTTCCCACTGTGCTTGGAACAAAACCCAAACTCCTTAACAAGGCTTCCAATCCCTGCCACCTCATGGCTTGCCACTGTCTGCCTCACCCTCTGAGGGCCAGCACACATGGCCCTGTTGTTAATAGGCTCTGAGCATTCCTCCCTGGGCTGTCATCTCCCCAACAAGGCTGTATGCTCTGTAAGGACAGGGTGCGCCATCACTGTGTACTAAGTTTGCATCAATATCCGGGAATGAACATGTAGAAACATACTGTTCTCATAATGTTGTTTGCGGCACATTTGTGGCACAATGCCTGGCACATATAGATGCTTAAAAAAACACTTCATTTATTTTTTACTTTTGGCCTCGCCACACGGCATGTGAAATCTTAGTTCCCCGACCAGGGATCGAACCCGTGCCCCCTGCAGTAGAAGTGCGGAGTCCTAAACACTGGACCGCCAGGGAATTCCCCCCAAAATACTTGATAAACAGTAAATGAGTCACTGAATGCTTCATATGTTTTTGCTAACTCTAATCAATATTCTATATCATGGCCAGAGAAGAAACCAAGTTCAAGAGAGCAAAACAAGGAACTTCCCTGGCCGTCCAGTGATTAAGACTCCACCCTTCTAATGTAGGGGGCACGGGCTTGATCCCTGGTCGGGGAACTAGGATCCCACATGAATCACTTTTTTTGGTGCAGCTGGCCAAAAAAAAAATACACAAATAAATAAAAAATTTTTTTAAAAAAGAGAGAGTAAGATAATTACGGGCATGTGCTTCAGGAAAAGCTGGGTGTCCGGGCTTGCAGGGAGTAGCTCAGTAGTTCTGGTGAGGATCAAGACCTAAGAAATTAGGAAAGTAAAGCATGAGGCCAGAGGAGCCATTATCACCTGGAGAGGCTCATGGGAGCATGGGATGCAAGTATACAGGCTTTTGTCAGAGGAGCCAGGGTTCCTGGGTGTGCACGCTGAGGGCGGGCCTTGGATGTTCCTATCCTTGCTAAGTGCCACAGAATACCAGCCCCAGGAGTTGAGAGAGGGACGTCCTAGCCAAGAAAAGCAAGACAGAGCCCAAAACTCCTTAGAGTATTTTGCCTGTTGCCAACCACTTGGTCCTTACTTGGTGGCAAAAGATTGAGACCACCCTTCTTCTCCAGACCCTCAGAAACCAGAAGAGTGGGTTCTGGTCACAGGTGACCTTGGGCAGTCGGAGTTCTCTCAATCCCATGCCGCCGTTAGACTTTGAACAGTAACTATGTCATTATGATGCATTTGATAGCAAAGCAAGTCTTTTTTAAGGATGAATAATTCCTCCATGATAAAAATAGCTACTGTTTGTTGAGGGCCTTCGCTCTTTTCAGTTACTTTATTAGGTAGATTCCCAAGTTACCTCACCAAAGCCCCCAAAATAACCCTATGGGTTAAGTATTATGATTCACATTTTACAGCTAAGGAAACTGAAGCTCACAATTGCCCTCCCCAAATATATAGCTAATCTAACTGAGTTTGGCGATGCGGATTCTACCTGACTCCAAACCTGGGCTCTTTCCAGTAGAGTAATTGTTTGTCTCCCATGCATATGCACTGTTCCCCCAAACCTTAAACTATTTCTGGGATCAGATCCTACATAGCTTCTCCAATCCTGTCCCTCTGGGGTCGTCTTGACAACTCGCCAACTGGAGTAAATATCATAAAAGGAGTTTGTTTCTTTCTGGGATCAGCAGGTCTTGGCTGATCTGCTGTGTTCACCATGGGAACCTAAGAATTTATCATCTACGTGAAGAGTTGCCTTCCTCTCAGGTAAGCTTTGAAAAAGTGAGGGGCCAAGTTCAAGGGAAGGACTTCCTCCCCAGAACAAGTAGATTGTCTAGCTCTGTTTGGAAAGTTTCTGCACCTCCACCAGTACTAAATTATGGCTCAGCGTTTGGTGAGATTATAAACCACCTTGCCCTTTCAGACTTCTGGGCAACGTTTTTCCCAGCTTTGGGCTTTGATAAAGATTACTCTGCTCTTACCATGGGAAGAGCTAAAGCAGGCAAGAGAGGATATTGGGAGAACCCACCACACAGCCCCTCTGAAGTTCTTGAATTTGGGGAGGAGGAGGGCCACTAGCCCTTTTCAGCTCTTAGGAGAACAATAGCTAGGATTTATTAAGGGCTCACTATCCACCAGGCACAGTTCTAAACACTTCATATGCACTACTAATCTCATTTCACATATGGCAAAACTATCCCATAATAAAGGTACTATTATTATCCCCATTTCACAGATGAGGAAACTGAGGCTTAGAGGATAATTAACTTGTCTGCTTGCCTGGACACTCATTGCCTGATTCCTAGAGCCTAAACTTTGATCCGTGCAGTCTTTCCAACTCTCCAGGCACCTGTGGTCAACATCATTACTCTGCCAATTCCACAGGCGCGTCATAATTGGGTGCTTTCTTCGGATCTAAAGGAAATGGCCTTCACTGCATGCTGGCATGCCGACGATGCCCTCTGAGGACATGACAGCAGTGAATTTGTCCCAAAGGTCTCTCTGAGATGCCTCTTGTGTTCTGTCGCTTTCCAAGATGCAGCCTGTTCAGGGTAAGCAGAAGCTCTGGGATGATCCCCGTGACAGAGTGTGGTCATCCCTGCCCTGGTCTCTTTCACAAAGCATGCTGGCCAGTCGGCGGATGCCCTCGCCAGTTCAATGCCAGTGGCTGCGCCGGGACCTTCCTGACCTATTTGCTGGCACAGGGAGCGTACAGGAGGGAAGATCAATCTCCAAGATAATTCAGGTTCTGTCTTTCTTCAAACCAGCCTCTGTCCTCTGCTCTAGCTCTGCCGACAATGATTAATGCGCCACCGACTATTTCCTTTCTTCGGCTTCTCCCTGGCTTTGGGGTTTATTTCATAGCCGTTGCCAGAGTTTCCCCTCAGCAGAGAGTAAATACTCAGAGATTGGAGCACAGCCCTTGGTGTTAGTCAGAAAGCGTCCCAGGCAGCAGGTGGCACGGGGCCATCCCTGGAGTAGGTGATGCCACTGTTTAGGGTTCAGTGCTAACCCACCACCTCCACCAATGAAAGCCTAATCTTTTAATTATTCTGAAAATACCCAAACTAAGGATTGCAGGGAAGGCAATTAATAGGATTCATACGGTCTAGTCCTCATTTGTAATTATATATTATTATTTTTCTCCCTACTTTGTTCCAATAATGATTTAAGGCTGCTTCCAAAGATACACAAAACCCAGCAAAGATAAATAGAGTGGGACGTGAATTATAATGTCATGCCCACTCACAACCTCTGTGCCCCGTTCCACATATAGAACTGAATTCATAACGCCTTTCAAAAATGAGGTAATTGGGACTTCCATGGTGGGGCAGTGGTTAAGAATTCGCCTGCCAATGCAGGGGACACGGGTTTGAGCCCTGGTCCGGGAAGATCCCACATGCTGCGGAGCAAGTAAGCCCGTGCGGCACAACTACTGAGCCTGTGCTCTAGGGCCCGCGAGCCACAACTACTGAGCCCACGTGCCACAACTACTGAAGCCCACGCACCTAGAGCCCATGCTCCGCAACGAGAAGCCACTGTAATGAGAAGCCCACGCACCGCAACAAAGAGTAGCCCCTCTCGCTGCAACTAGAGGAAGCCCGCGTGCAGCAACGAAGACCCAACGCAGCCAAAAAAAAAAAAAAAAAAAACTTATAAAAAAAGAAAAATGAGGTAATTCTGCTGTTTTGGTGGCAACACTGGGTTCTTTGTAAAGCAAGGGGGTGGTACACAGTAATGAAAGGACTGGGGAGGGCACAAGAGATCCCATTTCTAACGCTGATTCCCTCGGTGTGTGACCTTGGGCAAGTCACTCACCCTCTCTGGACTTTGGATTCTAAAATCCTCAAATGTCTCTGCCCATCTCTGAGGCCTCTCACCACCATTATCACCATCACGCAGGTGGAAGCCAGTACTGCCCATCTAGCATGAGGCCCCCTAGGAATTATTATTAGAGAAATGGGTTCCCAGGAATACCTCTCTCTCTCTCTCTCTCTCTCTCTCTCTCTCTCATAAACACACACACACAGAAAAATCTTCCGGGACACTGGAACAATGGAACTTGAATGGTCTCTTCCCCTAAGGCAAGAACCCTTTCTAATCTTTAGCTAAAGAGACACTTCTGGGATCAGGGTAGCATGGAGAATGTCCTTCTGAGAGGCAGGGGTCTCTCCCTCCCTCAGGTGTGAGCTACTTTCCTTCCTCCTCCTACAGTTCAAGATCCTCTTAGAACTCGGCCGGACTCTCCAGATCCAGTCTCAACTGCCTTCACTCCCTGCTAACCCCATTTTCCATTTGTTTATCAATTCCAGCACCTAACACCACTGGCCTCAAGGCCGGCAGGAAGACTGATTTTAAAATGCAGGCCGGCCTCAAAAGCACACTCTCAATAGGATTCCATTTACCTCAAGTTTTAAAGTGGGCAAAGCCAATCTAAGGTGTCAAAAGTCAGCCTAGGGATGACCTTGGAGGAAGGGGGACAATGGAGAGGGGCATGCCCCTTGGGAGGGGGCACAACAGGGAGTTCGGGGTGGGGGGCCTGGGAATACGCTGCATCTTGATCTGGATGCTGGCTACACGGGTGTGCCCAGCTTGTAAAGATTCATCAAGCTGTACATTTAGGAGTTAGGTACTTTTCTGTCTGTGTGCTGCACTTCAATAGAATGTTAACAAAATAAAAAATACAATACATAGGGAATTCCCTGGCGGTCCAGTGCTTAGGACTCCGTGCTTTCACTACCGAGGGCGTGGCTTCGATCCCTGGTCGGGGAACTAATATGATCCCGCAAGCCGCGGAGGCGTGGCCAAAAAGAAAAACAAATGCAATAAATAAAAAACTACGCAAACAAACTGGGGAAGGAGAAGGCTTATAATTGCATGCGAGCTCTTGGGCAGGAGACCGGGATGCAGGAGAGTGGGGGACACTGTGGGTGGAGTCGGGGTGGGGAGGCAGGGCAGTGAGGTTTTTCTAGAGACAGCCAGGAAGCACGGTTTAAAATCACGGGAACAGAGGCAAACTTTCTGCTCCGTGATAGAAGCAAGTCGTTGAGAGCAATGCACCAGGTGGATGGGCCATGTTCAGGGTGAGGATTCACAGCGCCCTGCCCACGGCCCAGGATGCCAAAGCGAGAGCAGCAAGTAGGCAGCGTTAGCGGATGGCCAGGCCCCCTGATCCGGCCTTTCCTGCCATCTTCCTCTCCTCCACAGGAACCTCCTTCCACTCCAGCCAAACCGCACTTTTCACTCTCCCCTAGACAGGTGAGCCTTTCCCCCACTGGTGCCCATGAATGTTCCCCTCCGGGAACCCCTTTCTCCCTTCTTTCCTCTAACCCTGCTTCTTCTCCCTGGTTCCCACACACCACCTGGTCATGACACCCAGTTATGCCCAGAATGCAGTCCAGGGACCCGGGAGTCACCTGTGAGCTCTCTGACCACCCCTCCCCTCCAACCTGACCCATCACCAAATCCTGTTTTCTGTCCTCTTGGCAGCTCTAGGAGTCATCCGTTCCCTCTGCATCCAGCGCCTGCCTAGCACTATCTCTTGCCTAAGACCTGGCAATGACCTCCTGACTGGCCCCCTTTGTCCGCTCCTGCCCCTCTGCCGTCCATTTCCAGCACAGCAGCCAACAGCAACGACCATCCCTGCAAATCTCGACTGCTACTGGGTACCAGGTGCCCTTCCAGACACTCGGCACATCCTGGGGAGCAAAATGGATGCCTGTCCTTGAGGTGCTTTTATTCCAGCAGGAGAGAGATGGATGATAAACAATGAAGGTAACGGGTCTTAAAATTGCCTCGGACAGTAGACAGTGATACACACCAAGGAAAGAAAAGTGGGAGCAGGTAAGGGCCAGCAGGAGGGCAGGGGGTAGGGAGAAGGTTTCAGGATTCAGGGGTGGTCAGGGGAACCCTCTTTGAGAAGGTGAGAGGTAAGCAAAGGCTCGAAGGAGGTGAGGGAGCCAAGAGCATTTCTGGAGGAAGAGAGTTGCAGGCAGAGGCATAGCCACTGCAAAGGACCTGTGGCGGGAGGTTGCCTGCGGTATGTAAGGAACAAGCAGGATTCCAGTGTGGCCAGAGTGTAAAGCAGGAGGATGGATCAGAGAGGTAATAGGGGGCACAGCGCCCTGGAGCCAGAGCAATGGTACCCCTACAGCTTTCATTACTGAGATGAAGGTGAAAACCCTCAGCCAGCTCACCAGGCCCTACCCTTCAGACCTTTGCTCTCGGCTTCTGTTTCCAGCCCCTTCCCACATCCGGGCCATCCCAGGAGACTGCCCGGATCCGTCTTCCCTCTACCCCACTTTCCTAGTCATTTGGAGCTCTATCTAAACAGCATTGCCTCTAAGACACATTCCCCGGAGCCAGGTTAGTCCCCCACCTTCACCCTCTCAAACCACCTGGTCCTTAGCCTTACACCACAGGCCTCACCAGTTCGCAGCAATCTATCTTTAAGTCTATAATTAGTTCATTTGGTTCATCACATCTCTGACAGGTGTTTACTCTATGCCGAGCACTGTCCTGGGCGCCGGGGCACCGTGGAGAACAAGATTGACAGGGTCCCTGTGCTAAGGGAGACGGACCATAAACACAAAGCAAATAGAGAAGATAACTTCGGATGATGATATGAGCTGCAAAGAAGATGAAACAGGGCAGCGTGGCTGCGAGGGGCGGGGATGGCCAGGGAGGCCTCATCCCGGGCATGGCTTCTGAGCTGAGAGGGGACCAGCTGTCTGGGGATAAGGGAAAAAGAGCTCCAGGCAGCTGAAGGGTAAGTGCGCAGGTCCTGAAGTACGACTGCCCCTGAACTATTTGAGCAAGTGAACAACGACGGCCTGTGTGGCTGGAGCCGAAGGGGCTTGTCTCTCCAGCTAGAAAGGCGGTCCCACAAGACCCAGGACCCCTGTGTTTCCTCTGTGGCTGCACCCACTGTGCCTGCCCACAGCTGCCACTCACCACATTTGTTGGATGAAGGAGTAGATATTTCATTTCTGCCCCTCCTTCAATCCCACTTTATCCCTGAACTTTTTTTTTTTTGCGGTACGCGGGCCTCTCACTGTTGTGGCCTCTCCCGTTGCGGAGCACAGGCTCCGGACGCGCAGGCTCGGCGGCCATGGCTCACGGGCCCAGCCGCTCCGCGGCACGTGGGATCCTCCCAGACCGGGGCGTGAACCCGTGTCCCCTGCATCGGCAGGCGGACTCGCAACCGCTGCGCCACCAGGGAAGCCCTATCCCTGAACTCTTCCCAGTCCTCTCCAGACCTCCAAGAACACTTCCTCCCCTAAGCCAAAACCTCAGAACCTTTGCTTGAGATCCTTGGATGGTCAGCTTGGGGCCGGGCAACCTCTTGAAATGGTGCAAAAATGGTGGCCTTGGTGTCCGTGTCCATTTTTCAGGGGCGCACGCATCAAAGTCCGGAAGGTCTGAGACCTGACCTTTCAAAACGTTTATGAAACAGTGACCCGAGTCCCTGGCTTTGCAGATGTGGGAACTGAGGTCAAGAGGACGGACCATGTATCCCGGGCTCCCCATTAGGCCGTCAGCTGCTAGGCCACGAGATCTACCTGATCTGGCTGCAGGAAGCCAGTGTGGGTGCTCTCTCTTTGGCACTTGCAGCCTCACAGACGCGTGTGAGGTGCCTTGCCGCCGGCCCCTTCTGTGTGGTTGTCCTCGCTTTAACCTGTAACGCGCACTAAGTCCCTTGTGGCTGATGTCCTTCCTCCTGGGATTATGCATTCCTTGGGGGCAGGATGGGCTTCTTGGATTTTTTTAAATGTTACTTGACCTTACTCTTTACTTCTGCGTCTACACACTTCCAACTGAGGGACCCCACGAGCACCGGCTGCCCAGTCAGCTCCTTCCTCCCACGCCTGAAGGACCACGGAAGCCTCCACGTGGGGCCTTCACTGGCTTGTGGTCAGGCCTGTGGCTGGATATTCTTAGCAGACTTCAGCCGGTCATCCCGAGAATCTCAACTCCCCTGCCACCAGGGCTTAGATCGCTCACCGCCAGGGCCAAGATGTTCTCTGTTTCCAAGCAGACAACTCAGAGTCCAGAGTGAAGCGAAGCGTGCTTGTTTCAAAGGCCCACAGCCCAGCGTCACACTCAGCCAGTGGCTGCGCGCTGCTGCCTGGGCCTGCCGAGCAGCCAGACTGTTGGGAGAACGCGTTCTGACTTAGCAGGAACTGCTCGGCGCAGCAGGGGCTCTCGGCGACAGCAGGGCAGTTAGTGTGGCTGACCTGTTTCCTGGGCCCTGGGGCAACTCGGAGGCCAGGGAGTCTCAGATACTGGCTGACCTTCCTTTCTACAGGTCGAAGGCATCCACTGTGGGTCAAGAGGCAATTTTTTTTGGTTTCTTACCATTATTATTTTTTTAATTTTAATTTTATATTGGAGTATAGTTGACTTACAATGTTGTGTTAGTTTCAGGGGTAGAGCAAAGTGATTCAGTTATACATATACATATATCTGTTCTTTTTCAGATTCTTTTTCCATATAGGTTATTACAGAGTGTTGAGTAGAGTTCCCTGTGCTATACAGTAGGCCCTTGTTGGGTATCTACTTTATATATAGTCGTGTGTATATGTTAATCCCCAATTCCTAATTTATCCCTCTCCCGACCCTTCCCCCCGCCCCCCGTAACCAGAAGTTTGTTTTTGAAGTCTGTGAGTCTGTTTCTGTTTTGTAAATAAGTTCAGTTGTATCATTTTTTTTTAGATTCTACATATAAGTGATCTCCTATGATATTTGTTTTTCTCTTTCTGACTTCACTTAGTATGATAATCTCTAGGTCCATCCATGTAAGCAGCAACTTTAAAAAAAAAAAAGGGGGGTTCCTGGGGATCAGAAATACCCATTGTGGCTCTTTCCTGAAATCCCTGGGTGAATTCCCCTTCTGGATGAACCTGTTTCTCCCACCCTGGAGGGTACCTCACACCTGGCCTGCCACCAAGCCGTGTGTGCAGTGGCAGGGGTGGGGACGCGGGTGGGTGGTCACTGGGGGCGGGAGGGTAGTGTAGTCAGTAGGGGCGCTACAGTCAGTTAATCGCATTTTGGAGGTGAGGGTTTCTGCACATTCACCGTCCTGTCCGTTCACAATGGTGTTCAGAGGCAGAGCTCGTTGGGCCGCCCCGCAGAGCTGCGGCTCTGGCAATGGGTGTTGGCTTTGTCAGCCTTTTCTGCTGGGCTGCTACCAACACCGCAGCCCTGAGCTGCGCTGTGTGCCCATCAGAACTGCAAATAATATGGCACTTGACCTCTCCCAACTCCGCACCTTTTCTTCTTGTTTTCTTCCACACTTTCTCATGTCTCTTGGGGTGGCTGGACCTGCAGCTGTGTCTTACTTTCCTGCATTTATCTGGCTCCGGAAGTGTGTGTGTGTGTGTGTGTGTGTGTGTGTGTGTGTAAGGGGGTTCTGGGGGGAGCAGAAATGTTTCCTCTCTCCCAGCATCACCGTTCCACCAATTCACAGCAGATAAAAGTCAGGTTCAATGTCAAAACCCCGCATCTTTGAGGATGCCACGTCGTGAGGAGAGGCAGCTGTGGAATGGATTTGGGGGAAGGGGCAGGGGCCTGGGAGGGGAGGAATAAGAACCAGAGAAGCTGGGATAGGAGAAACCTTCCAAATCCCCACTGGGCTCTTGGTGACTTTGGGATATGAGGACTGGGGGGAATCGTTGAGCTAGGGGTTAAGGGGACCACGAAGATTCTGAACTCAATTCTATTCTTCAAACTCTTATTCAACACCCCGTGTGTATAAGTCAGGTGTTATGGGAACTAGACTGCCCTGAAAAAGACACCTCAGGCACCTGGGGGAAGCGGCAGGCCAGATGGAAGATGGAGGGGTTTGTCTGGGGCCTGGGGCGTGGGGTGATAAAGGCCGGTGAGGCCAGCCTGGCTTGTCCTGTTCTGGGAGGTTGCCCACACAGTCCCCTCAAAGCCAGGGAGCCAGCGGCACAGGCACATGAGGTCCTTGCAGCCTGCTGAGCACCTGCAGTGATGTACTAGGGGCAGCTGCCCCGGGAAAGATGCGTGTTTGTTGGAGAGAGTGAATCTGGAGGGTTTAAGGACCTAGAGTTGGAGTTTTTCCTCACTAACCTCACAACGGGCAGGTACTAAAATAGCAGAAATAACAGTACTAGCAGTTGCATGTTTGAGCATTTACTATAGTCTCCTGTCATAGATTAAAAATGGCCACACACACACAAAAAGATGGTCACAACTTCTTTGTAGCTCTCCCCACCGAAGGGTGTGTTATGGGATGAATTGTGTCCCCCCAAATCCATATTTTGGAATCCTAAGCCCTAGTAGCTCTGAATGTGACTGTATTTGGTGTTAGGGTCTTTAAATAGGTAATTAAGTTAAAATGTGGTTATTCAAAATGAGTTCACACAGGTGGGCCCTAATCCAGTGTGACTGGGTCCTTAGAAGAAGAGGAAATATGGACACAGACACACAGAGAGAAGACCATGTGAGGACACAGGAAGAAGGTAGCCGTCTACAAGCCAAAGGAGAGAGGCTTCAGAAGCCACCAACCCTGCCCACACCTTGATCTTGGACTTCCAGCCTCTAGATCTGTGAGGCAGTATATTTCGGTGGTTTTAGGCACCTGGTCTGCGGTACTTTTGTTATGGCAACCCGAGCAGACTAATACAGAGTGGAATCTATGTCCCCTTCCCTAGAAGCTGGGCTGGCCTGGTGACTCGCTCTGACCAACAGAATGTGGCAGAAGTGATACTGCGTGACTTCTGAGATAAGGCCTTAAAAGACCTTGCAGCAACCTGCTTCACTCTCTCAGGCAGTTCTGAAAATGCCACATGAGGAAGCCAGTTTTGTGTATTAGAGGATTCGAGGTGACAGGTTGGAGAGCCACTGTTCACCCCAGCTGAGAACTGGTACCAACTGCCATACTGTGCATGAGGCCATCTTGGGCCTCCCCGAGATGAGTGAGCTGCATGAACGAGCCCGGCCAACCCACCCAATGGTGAGGAAGAAGAAATTGTTGTTGTGTTAAGCCACTGCATTTTAGAGCAGTTTGTTACACAGCAATAACAAACTAATACATCTCATTGAAACATACTATAGAAAGGGTTCCATCCCAGAGTTTTAGAAGAAAGTTATGTTTTCGTGACTATTGGGCAAAGCCCTCCATTAAGTGAGAAAAATCTTTATCTAGAACTCTTTCTTCCGTCAGCTACCTCTGGCTTGACCACCGCACTGTGTCTGTGCCTGCTGTTTCCAATTCTGAGGCACAGCATGGGGTACCTCTCAGGAGGGAAAGGGGGCAGGGAGCGCTTTCCCTGAATCATCAAGAGAGAGGAAGACCTCCATTTCTTTATCTGCCAACAAGGAGCGGCTGCCTATGTCAGTCAAATCCCCGGATGTCGTTTAACCAAACACCTTCTGGATACACAGCAGTAGAATCACTATGGAAATAGCCACCATTTATTAAGCACCTACTAAGTATTAGGTGCATATTTAATGCATTCTCTTATTTAATTCTCCTAGAAGTATGGGCAAAACAAGTCACTAGTCACAATGATTACCCTCTTGTTGATGAGGAAACTGAGACTCAGAGAGGTTAAGTACCTCTCCAAAGGTCACAAATCTAGTGGGCCTGGACTTGCAAAGTGACGGTCTTTCTTCTCCCCCAAGGTTTGATGCTTAAGGAGAATGGGGATTTCCCCACCCCCACCCCCGCAGTGAATAGAAATAGGAGGAGCTGGTCTAGAAGGAGGAGCCAGGCCAGGTTCGAAAGGGAGAACCAGGGTGGAGCCACCTGGAAAAGCCTCAGGGAGCAGGTGCTGCAGTCCGAAGGGGGGAGGAGCTGGGAGGCCTTGGGGTGGTGGAGGTGGGGGGCGTGGGGAGCTCTTCATTGTCCTTACCTGGGGGCAGGAAGGGGCGGATGGAACCCACCCCTGTAGAAGGCCTCCCCTCCACCACCTCCCTCCAGGCTCCCTGCTGGTTTCCCCTTCTGGGTGACTCCACCCTCCCTGGGCAACTCCCCAGGCTCTCCTCCCTCCTTCCCTCACTCCTGCTTACCCAAATCCCTAACCACTGAAGACCAGCTTGATTAGGGGCTGACTGTGTGCCCAGGGCCCTGCCAAATGCTTATCTGCATCCCCTCATTTCATCCTCATGACTGACGCTTCAAGGCGGGCACCTCGTTATCCCCACTTTACAGATGGGGAAACTGAGGCACGGAGCTGTGAGAGGATGAGCAGCCTGCATTATGGCCTAGTCTAGTTAGTCCTCTCCTGGCCTCCCCAGCCCTCCAAGAGCTGCCCGGCCATGGATTCCTGAGGTGCTTACACACATGTATCATTCACTTGGGCACATGGTGCCTGTTCATCAATTTGCTCTCCTTGACCGGCATCACGAGGCCTGTGGACCACTTCTCGCCCTCAGCACGGTGTTGGGCACGTAGGAGCGCAATCATGTGAGCTCTGGGGGCTAAAGTGTTGCATGGCTGTGCGGCTCTGAGCCTTACCCAGCCCTGCTCTGAACAACACGGTCGCCCAACGTGAGGTAAGGCTAGTGGGGGTGATGAAGAAGGTGAGGGAGCCCCAGGAGGAAAAGCAGGAGGACCAGAGGGAGCAGCATCCTCAGACTGCCAAACACAGGTCCCGCCATCTTTTTCCAGAATAAGAGTGTGAGCGAGAGGGGTCCATGGGAGAGCACCTCAGGGAGAGCACTCGGCCACCTTTCCAAAGGACAGCAGCTCATTGGAGCAGACGCATAAGGGCTCCTCCCTCTTCTGTCCTGCCTTCCCTGTTGGGCAAATCCTACCCGCTCTGGCATCAACTGGAACCCAGCCTCCCTCTCTTAACGCTGCCTTATCCGGAGGCACCCTTGAATGCAGCTCTGGAAGGCAAGCCATCCCCCATCTTCCCCTGGCAGCCCGGGAGCTGGTCCAATGGTCTCCCTTTGACCTCTCCTCAGCCCCCGACTCTCTCCCGACCTGGGGCAAAGAAAGCAAGGGCAGAGATGGGACCCACTCCTGAACAAGAGAAGGAAGAACAATGCCCCCAAGAGCCACTCTCTGACTGCTTTCTATTCAGCTGCCACTCAGTTCCCCATCCCAACACGTGTGGGCCTCCCAAGGGACCCACACCAGGGCATCTGTCCTGGAGACATTGTGTCCTCAGCCGGGTGTTACCATTTGGAGCCCAAGAAGGTTCCAGTTGAGCCCAGGCACTTGGTTGGGGCTGATACGGGGTCTCAGGGGACCACGGGAGACCTTATGCATCGGGGAATCAGAAAGTACCTCACTGCTGCCCTGTACTAACTATCCCAAGGCAGTAGAAATGACTAGAAACTGAGAAAGAGGGAGTTCCCTGGTGGTCCAGTGGTTAGGACTCGGCGTTTTCATTGCCAGGGCCCAGGTTCAATCCTTGGTCGGGAAACTAAGATCCCGCCCCCCAAAAAAAATAAATAAATAAAATAAAGAAACTGAGAAAGACTGTCCCTTCACCCCATCCTTACAGCCCAGTAGACATGAACAAAAGCAACTGGAAACCTGGCACCTGGCACTGACTTTGCCCTGGGAGCTCCTGGGCCTCAAACTAGAAGAAGAGGAATTCACATTTGTCCAGCACTTCAAAGATATCTCACTTAATCCTCATCACAACCCCATCAGATACCATGGCAGTTTTAGACAGGTCCGTGGGTCATTTGACACTCTTCCCGTCAAGAAATCTGGGTGGGCTCATGACTGCTCTGAATGCAACAGAAGTGATGCTGTGAGACTTCTAAGGCCAAGTCAGAAAAGGCCATGCAGCTTCCTCCTGGCTTTCTGGGGCACCCATTCTGGGACAAGTCAAAAAGAAGTCATGGCCATGCTGGGGAGTCACAGGTAGATGCCCCAGTTTACAGCCCAGCTGAGCTCCCAGACGATGGCCAGCAACAACTGGTAGCCGCGTGGGCGTGCCATCTTGGACATCCCTCAGATGGCTGCAGCCCCTGTTGATATCTGACTGTAACTCCCAAAGAGAACCACCTGGCTGAGCCCTTCCAAGAACTCCTGACCCACAGAATTGTGACCAAAATAAAACAGTTGTTTTAAGGGGCAAAGTAATTTGTTGATAAATTACCAACAAATCTGGGGTAATTTTTGCACCAAAACCAGATCCATAGTGAGGTTCCCACTTCACAGAAGAGGAAACTGAGGCTCGGAGGGGTTGAGTACCTTGTCCATGGTCACACGCCTGGTAAGTGGAAGAGTTAAGACTCAAACTCTGCCTCTCTAAATCCAAACCATCTATCACAGCCCCTCCTCACGTGCCCCCTGACATTTTCTCACTTCCTAGAAGGGAACATTCTTTTCAGAATCAATTAGTTTCCAAACCTGGCTGTGCATCAGCGTCAACTGTGGTGAGAGGTGAAGATAGAGATTTCCAGGTCCCACCCCAGGTCTAAGGAGTGAGGCCAGGACACTGCATTCTACGCTGACACCCCAGGTGATACTGAGACCATTGGTGAGTGAACCAACCAGCAGGCCCCGCTGCTCAGCCAGGTTATCATAGACAATTAGAGGGGACCAGCAAGCTTTTCTTCAGAATATACCCAGTGTCGGGACATCACTCACCACATGTGCTCAATCTGAGTCAATTGAGACTTTCTTGATCTTACCATCTGAGAAGTCTTCTCCGGCCCCACACAACTAAGAGACAGAACCTAACGGTCATGTATCTGATCAATAAGCACGTCGTAGGCAACTGGTGTGTGAGAGAGAACACCTTGCTAGACAACGTGGTCCCTCCAAGAACTTACAACTGAGCTGAGGAGATAAGGTGTAACCGAACAAACAAAGGATAAGTTTTGTGGCTGTGACGATAAGCACCTGGGAGATTTCGACTTAAAGGTAGTCTGGGAGGGCTCTGTGGAGGAGGTGTGCCTGGAGCTGGGCATCAAGGTGAGCAAGGAGATCACTCCAGGTGGGGGATCCAGGAGCTGAGTCTCCCTCAGGGAGCAGAGCAGGCACGAAGGTGTGGGCAGGCAGTGGGAGGCCTGGGGCTGCCGGGCAGGTGTGCTTGTGTCATACGGAAACCACTGTAGAGCAGGACCAGATTGGTGGTGGTCGGGGGGGGTGGGAGTGGGAATTTGAGGCTCGATCCAGATGTTTTTATTTTCTCCGTTTCCAAAAGCTACTGTCATTAAAGATCAAGGACCACATTTCAGCTTTTCCTGAAAAGTAAAAGAAAACCATGTGCTTTTATTTCCCAGGGCATCAGCTAACATTTTCCCCAGGAGGGTTTTTCAGGAGACACTTGGGAGAATTTTCAAGGAAGAAAAATCCTTTGTTTCTGCCCTTTAGGAGCTTGAAATCTCATAGGGTCCACCAGAATGCCTAAAAGGAAAGAGAAAATTCCAAGTGCTGGCAAGGAGAATTCTCCTATTCAGTTCTGGGAATATAAATTGGCATGACCGCTTTGGAAAAGGTTTGGCACCATCTCTGAAAGCTGAACACAGGCCCAGCGACTCAGCTTGTGGGTATACAGACACCCAGCAGAAACGTGTCCATCTATTCACTAGAAGGCATGTACATAAGTGTTCATAGTGGCACTATTAGGAATAGCCCCAAAGCAAAACTGCCCAAGTACCCATCAACAGGAGAATAGCAGAGAAATAAGATGTGGTGTATTCATACCATGGAATAGTACACAGCAAAGAGAATGAGTGAACCATCCAGCACACACAGTGTGGAGCAAGAGGAACCAGACACACAAAAATTTCATATTGTAGATTCCGTTTCTATAAAGTACCAAATCAGGCAACGCTAATCATGCTATTAGAAGTTAGGTTAGCAGTTATCTCTGGGGCCATAGTGCTTGGAAGGGGGCACAAGATGATTTCTGGGGTGCTGGTGATGTTTCCCGGTCTGGGTACTGGATATATGGGTGTGTTCATCAAGCCTGACGCTAATGATCTGTGTGCTTTTCTGTGCAGCTATTTTGCGTCAATAAAAACGAAATCGTCACCATTGTCATCATCATCATCTAATGGGGAATGAAGGCAGAAGGCACAGAAGGGCCTCTGGGATAGAGTTGCAAAGAGATTTACATGGAGAGTGACAAAGAAACAAAGCCGAGGGACGTTCCGACATGGATAAGTTCAAGATGGACCCAGTTAAATCAAGCAAAGTTGTCAGTGAAATCAGAGAGCAAGTTGCAGTTTCAGGAGTGCCCGACACGCTCCATAATGGCGGCTGGTCTAAGAGGCGATTACATCCAGCTGGTCCCCTCTCCAGACCTAGGCTAGGATTCGTTACAGAAGATGGATCACCTCACACACCTTTGGAGACAGAAGGCAGAATTCCCCCAAACAAGAGATGGTCTGAAGCCTCATGGGGCCCCACCATTAAACATCTGCCCCAACACTCCATTCTCTCTGCTTACAAGATGTAAATCTTTTTTTTTTTTTTTTGCGATACGCGGGCCTCTCACTGCTGTGGCCTCTCCCGTTGCAGAGCACAGGCTCCGGACGCGCAGGCTCAGCGGCCATGGCTCACGGGCCCAGCCGCTCCGCCGCACGTGGGATCTTCCCGGACCGGGGCACCGACCCGTGTCCCCTGCATTGGCAGGCGGACTCTCAACCACTGCGCCACCAGGGAAGCCCCCACAAGATGTAAATCTTGATGCTTCCACCTTGAATTTTTATACAGTGGATTCCTTTGATTGGAATCACTTTGGGCAAAGGTGATTATACTCCATTAGCTGTCGGAATCAATTGAACAGCGAGCTTTCCTTCTTAAAGGAAGGGCCAGTTTCCAGTACTTGGCTTACTGCAGAGCCCTGGAGGAATTCATTGAAGGGAGGCCCGATTTTAAACATCATCACTTTTTGAAGAGACATTAGGCATCCCTCCCACATTATTCAAGGATGGCATGAGAAAGGCAGGGCAGGACTGGGGGGAAAGGAGCTGTAAGAAAGAGCTGGAATCTTCGACCTATTCCCTTAAACAATCAATGCATGAGCCCTGTCCTAGACAGCCAGTGAGACTAGCTAGAATGTACTTGGTAGTAGAGTGAGGTCCAGTGGTGACACTTCCTGGGTCTTACTCCAGATTCGTGTCACTCCAAGACATGCTCAGAGGCCAGCAAGGACAGTTGCTAGGTCTCGGGTCTCCTCTGGTTTTTCCCATCTACACTCCCATCCTTACGTAGGAAACCCAGGCAAGAAGAAAGGTCTCCATCATGGTGTTCTCTCTCAGCACTGGGATGGCCTGTGGTCCATCTTCCCAGGTTTCCTGAGGTTGGCGGCCATGATTCAGAAGCCTCTGGTCCCATAATAAATCACCTCAGGGATGTGAATGTGTAATTATTGCATGGATTTAATGTAATCTAAAACAGAGGATTCCAGCAAAGGCGGTCATATCATTTCATATACATATTTGTATATATAAATGTCTTAGCTAGAGATACATAGTTTTGGTTTGAACCATCTGTTTCAGATTGCACTACTGTTCCCAAATCTTCACCCCACCCTATATCCACGCCCTTCGCCACGTGACTTTACAGTTCATCCTTCTAGAGGTGGAGTGGCCCCCCCCACCCCATTGATGTCAGGCCACGAATGTCCTTCAGCCAGTGGAATGTAAGCAGAGGTAACAGTGTACAAGCTCTGAGTCTAGGACTTGAGTCATTGCATTTCTACTCTACCCTCTTGCACTTCTGCTATTGCCAGGAGGCCGTGTCCCAGGTAGCCCACTCATCCTTGGAGGATGAGAGACCCATAGAGCAGACTGGGCCCAACCCACACTTGCAGTCAAGCCCAGTCGGGCACAGTCTAGATCAGCTAACCACAGGGGATCCACAGACACGGATGTGAAAACTAAATGCTTACTGATGTCAACTACTAAGTCTGGGGGTAGTAGCTCGTTATACAGCATAATTGCAGCAAGCGTGGACTGATATACCACCTGAGCACTTTATTCCATCAATGCACAATCTGCCATCTAAAAGAACATCTCATGTCTCTCCCCTCACCCCCTGTTTTTTTTGACCGTGTTGTGCAGCATGTGCGTTTTAGTTCCCAGAGCAGGGATTGAACCCACACCCCCTGCATTGGAAGCGTGGAGTCTTAACCACTGGACCGCCAGGGAAGTCCCTCCCCTTACCCTTCTTAATTCTTCATAGATTTATCATAACCTGAAATATTATATATATATATATATATATATATATATATATATACATGGCTCATGCACTTATTGTTTCTCAAGTAAAACAAAGTTTTATTATGGCCAAGATACTGTTTTGTTCCCTGCTATAAACGCCCAAAGCCCTAGTAGGTGCGTGGTAGGTGTTAAATAATTATGTGAGGAATGGATGGATAGTCCTTTTTGCCTTCAATTAATATGCCTCTTGTCTAATTTGTGTTCCTCTGTGAAGCTCAACGACTTGGTGATAGGCAAAGTTGAGGAAGAAGAAAACATTTTGTGCAGGAAAAAAAAATCTGTGAGCAGATCACCGGATATTGTCCCAGATGAGGGGTGAGGGACTTTTTCCTCAAGGAGCCGCTCCCCGTGGTTAGGGCCCTCAGAAACCACAGCAGGCCTCCAGAACTGTGACAAGTTAGCAGGTGGCTTGGCCAGTGCCATCCAATGGAACCATGACACTGCTAAATTTCTGTGGCCCATCTCAGGGGCTGTCCTCAGCCTTAGGAGGTTTCTGTGTGTCAGTTCACTGGGGGGAACTTCAAAGGGACTGATGTGGCTTCCAAGAGCCATCAGGACGTTTGACTCCCTGGCATTGGGCCAGCATTACACGTTAATTAAATTATATGGCAGAAACATCACAATGTCAAGGTCAGACATTACAGCCGTCAAAGCCTAACATTACGTGCAGTATTTTATAGCACAGAGCAAAGTATACCTTTAAACAAATTTCCTTATCTTTCCCGTGTCGTCTCTTGCCTCTGGCTCTTCAGACATCTGCCATTCGACGCAGCCCATGTGAAGAGCATCTCGGACAACTTTGTGTGAGGGTCCTTAAGAACCTCTCTGGCTTGTCAGATGCGGGGGTCGGGGGGGGTGGTTCCTGGGATCGTACCCACTTGCCCCATCTGACCCTTAACTTGGGCCTGAAATGGGCCTTTGTGAGCCTGGAACTCCCTGAGGGAGAAGGATGTATTCTTCCTGGCTTTGTCCTGAAAGTAAACGCTAGTTCTTTCTTCGAAGATGGTTCTATCAGCAGGGAAGCAACTAGCCAGGCTAGAAAATGGGGAGGAAAAAAAAAAAAAAAAAAAGGCTTTCCCTCCAAATGTCTTTTTAATAAGCACGGCTAGAAACTCTTCATGAGTGTGGAAACTGTCCAGGGGAAGCCCCCGGCTCCGAGCAGAGCTGAGCCAGGGCAATTCTCTCAGGCTGGGAAGGATTATGAAGCCACATTCTGGGTTTCCTCCGGCCTCTCTCGCGGTTACTGATGAAAACTGGGAGGCCATGAACTCAGGGCCAAATGACTCACGTGCAATCACCGAAGCAAAGCTGATACCAAATGTGTTTGTCTTGTCTCCCCAATACCTGTTAAGCACCTTCTATATGCCAGGCACTATTTTACTTGCTTTATCTCCATCAACTAACTTAATTCTCCCAACATTATGAAATCTGTTGTTTTTTCTGCCCCCCCTCCATTTTATAGACAGGCAAAGTGAGGCACTGAGAGCAATTGCCCAAGGCCACACTGAGAGCAATTGCCTAAGGCCACGCAGCTGGTCAAGTGGCCGAGCCAGGTTTGGAAGGAACCAGGGCAGCCTGGCTGAGCCCTACCAGCTACTGTGTTGTCTTGGCTATTGAATCCCAGAAACCTCCCACGAGCCAAGCTTAATGATAAGGTGCTGGGGGCTATGGGGGGAGCACCCTGTATAAGCAATGTATCCATGAGGGCCTAAGTAACATTTTAAGATAAAGTTAAATTAATTCAGATCTTTGAAGGGGTTTTGAATTCTTTCCAAGGGTAGGAGTGTTGAATAAATATAGTGCTTTCAAAAACCTGCCTTCCTATATGCGTGTTCATTGTACTTGTTCTTTACATTTTTCTGTGGGTTTGGGATTTTTTTTTCAAAATAAAATTTAAATGTTTTAAAAAGAATTAGCTTTGGGGTCCCCTGGTGACGCAGTGGTTGGGGGTCCGCCTGCCGATGCAGGGGACGCAGGTTCGTGCCCCGGTCCGGGAGGATCCCGTGTGCCGCGGAGCGGCTGTGCCCGTGAGCCATGGCCGCTGAGCCTGCGCGTCCGGAGCCTGTGCTCCGCAACGGGAGGGGCCGCGGCGGTGAGAGGACCGCGTGCCGCAAAAAAAAAAAAAAGAATCTGCTTGCCAATGCAGGGAACACAGGTTCGAGCCGTGGCCCGGGAAGATCCCACATGCCGCGGAGCAACTAAGCCCGTGCGCCACAACTACTGAGCCTGAGCTGTAGAGCCCGCGAGCCACTACTGAACCCTCGTGCCACAACTACTTAAGTGCACGCGCCTAGAGCCCGCGCTCCGCAACAAGAGAAGCCACTGCAATGAGAAGCCCACGCACAGCAACGAAGAGCAGCCCCCGCTTGCCGCAAGTAGCGAAAACCCGCGCGCAGCAACGAAGACCGAACGCAGCCAAAAATAAATAAATAAAACAAATAAATAAAAAATAAATAAATAAAAAGAATTAGCTTTTTTTTTTTTTTTTTTTTGGTGGGACGCGGGCCTCCCTCTGCTGCGGCCTCTCCCGTTGCGGAGCACAGGCTCCGGACGCGCAGGCCCAGCGGCCATGGCTCACGGGCCCAGCCGCTCCGCGGCATGTGGGATCCTCCCGGACTGGGGCGCGAACCCGGTTCCCCTGCATCGGCAGGCGGACGCGCAACCACTGCGCCACCAGGGAAGCTCTCTGGACGTCACTCTTTGCTCAACTGTGAACTGGGATCTATACCAATCTGAGGGGGCCACTAAAAAGTCTAAAAGATACAACATTGTAAATCAACCAAACTTCAATAAAAATAAATAAATAAATAATTGTTTTTTTAAGTTTAAAAGAAATAATTCATGGAAAGCATTTACCAGAAACACGCACACAGTGCCCACCCACAGAGGTATCAAAAGACAGACCAAAGTTTCAGAAGCGAACCCGTGTCCCCTGCATCGGCAGGCGGACTCTCAACCACTGCGCCACCAGGGAAGCCCAAGAATTAGCTTTAATAGACTATCTTGGGGGACTTCCCTGGTGGTCCAGTGGTTAAGATTTCACGCTTCCACTGCAGGGGGCACGGGTTTGATTCCTGGTCAGGGAACTAAGATCCCGCATTGCTGCGGGGCAAGGCCAAAATTTTTTTTAAAAAAGAAAATAGACTATGTTGGGGAGGGTAAGCAAGAAACCGGGAGCGCTGATTGCCTATAGAGAGGCAGCCTGGGTGGCTGAAGAACGGTGTGGTGGGATGGCGGAGAGGCGCCCCTTGATATTCTCGGAATTTGGTGCCACAGGCAGGTGTTATCCGTAGCATCTGCCGTGCACGTGACATCGTCTGGGTGGAACCTCAGGAAAGAAAGAGCAGAACTCCCGGTTCCCAAGTCCCTATCCAGCAGGCTGGCTGCTCAGAGTGTGGGGCAATCTTTGGTTATCCAGCTGTAAGTGGAAAGTGGGCAGAAACACTCCATCCACTCTGGCTTGAAGAATATAAGCTTGAGGAGGAAAATCAAGGGCAGCTTTCTGCCGGCTTTAGGTACTGTGAGCACAGGGGAGACTATAAGTCCTCTAAGGAGGGGCCCAGAGCCTGGTAGCCTGGGGTCTCCCCCAGCCACCTCCAACAGTCGCAAGTGCCGTGCTCAACACACAGAGGGGGCTCTATGGAGTGCTTGTGGAATGAATGAGCCGTGCTCACCTTCGGACAGGGTCCATATGGCCCGATACTCTCCCCGTGATATGTATGGGTACCTCTTGGGGCCTGGATGTCACACTTATCGAGAGTTAGCAGTGCTTCCCAGCCTTGACACACATAGAACATGATGATATTTTTACGACGCACAAGGGTAAACAGCGACCAAGTGTTCACAACGGCCGCACTTGGCTGCTCAAGGCCTGAAGCTACCCCCGCCCCTGCCAGACCCACCAGGCCACCCCAAGGGTCTGGCCCACTGGCAACCCGGTCACTCTTGGTAAGCTCTGGGTGGAGGGCTGCAGAGGCCATTCGCTGGCTGTCTGGAGCTAGCCACCTAGATGAGGAGAGGGCGGGCCGAGGGCACTGCTAAGGGGCAGCAGGCTTTCCTGGGGCTCGGGCTAGGTGCGAGGGTGTGCCCCGGGCTGGGGGCGACGTGGGCCTGAGTGGTGGGCTGGACGGGGCAGGCTGCCAGCTCCAGCTGGCCCGCGGCCAGGAAGTCTGACTGAACTTGGGCCAGCCCTGTTGGCCCACAGACTCTGTAAGCTGAACTGCTCCAGCGCTCCTGGGCCTTTGTTTTCGCTTCCCCACCGCTCTCCCTTAGTGTTTAGGAATGTGCTTTGAAGGTTCCAGCGTGTTTCGCCTCTGCTTAGAGAAACCAAGAGCAGAGGCTGGGTGGAGGCCAGATGGCTGCAGGGAGGGCACCTGTGATCACACTGCGAGCGCCCCAAGGGGCAGGTGGAATCCAGGGGGCGCGGGGGGGGGGGCAGGGGCACTTAAGCCAGCCCCCTTTCTCTGCTGGAAGACTGCTTCCAGTGCTACACCTTGGAGAGTCTCGGGTTTATTTTGTTAAGGGAGGCGATATTCCCTTACCAACTCCCCCAGAGAGCCTCCATTTATCCAGGAGCTTTTGGGGGGTAAGCTACACTCTCGTATTTGTCCAGAGTAAGAGAGAGAGCTGCAAGTAGTGCTCGAGCTAGAAAAGTTGCCTCCTCCATTCGCACGAGCCTCACTTTCCCTTCCTGCCTTGGGAAACGCCGGCAGGCCCTCCGACGACAGGGGAGTGAAAGGCCCTGGTCCAGATGGCCTCTCTCGCACCTCCACCCCGGGGAGAGTGGCCTCATGTCCAGGCTGCCCTCCCGTAAACCTCGCTGTGGCCCTTCGAGTGGCCAGCTTCCTTCTTCCCCAGCCCCCTCGCCCACCGTCCTTCATGGCCTGTCACCTACTCACCTGCTCGGGCCTTTGAGGGCTCCTAGCACTGTGGTCTCGTAGGCCCAGCACAGCGCTTTGCACACAGCAAGCGCTTAACAAATGCTATGTGACAAAAATACCGGGGCTCTGCAGTGACCAAGATCACCCTGGGTCTCTCTCTAACCAGAAGTCCTCTTACTCCTCTCACTCCCAAATCAGGGAGCTCTGGATTCTGGTCCTACTTTTGCCACTGATGTGTCACCTTGAGCTAGCGTTGTCACGCTCTGAACCGATTTCCTCAGCTGGACTAAATGGAGGCTCAATCAAAGCCCTGGAGGCTATGCTCTGAGATCTGCGTGCACTCCTGTTTTCCCAGCTGTTGCTTTAAGCCCTGGTCTGGCCATTTCCGTCCTGCCAGGGCTCAGGTCTTAGTGGGGTCCCTGGCCTTCGGCTGAGGATGCTTCCTCTGCTTTTCCACGGTCCGCTTAGCTTCACAACATACACACCTGGTCCTTGGGCTCCTGACACGTCTGCTCCTTTCTGTCCTCACAGCCATTTATACAGCTCCGGCTCCCACGTGCGATGGGGCCGTGGCACATGAGCAATAACTCCAAGGCCACAAGGGCACCCGAGTCATTTTTCTGCAGCTAGCATTGTCCGTTTGGAGCTACGGAAGACCTCCCTCCTGCCTGGTGGTGACACAGGCCCTGTTTAGTTATGTGTGGGCTCTGGATTTTTTTTTTTCTTCCTCATTTCCATGTCTCCTTGATTTCAGCGCGAGAGTTAAATGTGTACTCAGAGGCTCTGCTGAGGATAAACAGACAGTGTGATCAGAGGGATCCCTTCCTGTCTCTCAGAAGATTCACTTTCTCTGCCCAGGTAATGACCACCTCCCCCCCACCCCACCCCACCCCAGCTTCCTCTTAGCCTTCGTATATTTAGTGCACGTTGCCCTGGATAGAGTTTAATTAGGCACCAATGCACCCAGGGGCAAGGACCCAGGACCCCTCTCGGGCTGAGCAAATGGGGCCCAGCCCAGGCGCAGGAGCCTGCAGCCAGCCTCCCCCACTGGCTGGTAAGTGATGGGCTGCCAG
>NC_041234.1:23065216-23097219 GCF_002837175.3 Physeter macrocephalus | reverse complement strand
GCGCTAATAATGACGATTATGGAAATGTTCGACTTAACCAAAAATCATAAAGGAGACATTTTGATCAGTGGGGCGACCAGGGAGGATTCAGGGAGTTGGACAGTTTTCCGAAACACACGAGGCTTTGGGCTGCACAAAGTGCCGAGCTGCCTAGCCTCTGGGACACAGTAGAGAGGGCTGCAGGACCCCAGGCCTGGCCGGGGCAGGCCGACGCACACTTTGCTGAGCAGAGAAACTGACCCTGGGAGTCTGAACAACCTTTATTCCCAGCTGAGGAAATGGGGGAGGGGGCCTGGGAGGAGGAAACTCTGGGAGAGAGCTGATGAACCCCACAGAACTCTGCGCGAAATGGCTGTGTGTTCTCTTGCTTTAACAATCAGCAGCGACACACGCATTGCTGCCTCGGCTAGCCTTGGCTGGAGCCTGGAGGGGTGGGGGGAGGGGGTCTCTTGTTCCGGAGAAACCTGCCAGCTGCTGGGCTTGGTGCGAAGGCAGACACAATGCTGCTGTTGTTGGTTTGATCTCTAACTGTGGATTGTTAGTCTGGCTTTAACTATGTGGTAAGGGGGGAATGTGAAGGCTGTTTACAGCGAGTGCAAATAATGTGACAGCTGTTGGTGCACGAGCAGCGCTGTGCCTCCTCGGCGATCACACAAAGCGCGCACTATGCAGGCCCGCGGAGAGCTGCAGAGGTGGCCGCCCCTTGCTGGCCCGGGAGCCCTCGGATGCGCTGCGAGAGAGCCCTCGGCGGCGGCACTCGCCCCCCCGCCCCCCGCGACACGCATCTTTCTGGCTCCTGGGATCGTGGTGGACGTGCGCGCTGGTTGGTGTGTTGTGGTTTAGGGAACTTGTTAGGCAGAGGTGGCAGGAGAAGGCCTGCGGGGTCATGAGTGTCAACTGTCTGGAGGGGTTTGGCTGGGATCTGTTGACCTGGGGCCTCAGCGGCTTGTGACCGGGTTGTTAAGATTTGGGAAAATAACTTTCCGCCCTAAAGCAAGCCTGTTGGAAAGAATGTATTATTAACTGAAGGCTTTCTGGAAATTGCAGAGGCTCTGAAGGCCGTTGTTCTTCCTCTGAAATGGCCCTGTTATTCAGACAAGTTCAAGAGACAGGCGGCCGCTGTGTTCTATGCCCTCGGCCCTGTTTCCTGGATTGGAAACACAAGTGTGTAGGTTCAGGACCCGAAGGAGGGTGAATGGGGGTGGGGAAGGGTGCACGTCGGCTTTTGATTTCCCACCTCCCTTTGCCTTGCTGGTTTTTAAGAGCGCACTTGCCTTTCAGCTGCAGGACCAACGGTGCTGTCTTGAGGTCTGCCCACAGCGCCACCCACTCTGTGACTTAATCAACTAGATGCCCACAGCCCGGCCTTCTCTGAGTTCCTGGTCCTCTGCCAGGCACTGCGGGGAGGCGCCAGGGTGGGAGGGAGAACAGTTGGTGGGTGGCAGCAATACCCCGCTGGGCCGGTCCAAGCTGGCGGGCTCAGGATGGTCCGGAAGATGGGCCTGCCCCTGGGCTGTTCTGGGGCAAGCTGGGTGTAAAAACCACTCCCCCCAGTCTCAAGGTTGAAGGCTACGCAGCCCTGGCCCCAGCCCTGGCCCCCGGGCTTTGGAGGATCATTTAGAGCTGACTTAATTCTATATCCTGCCCTTCTGTGTGACTTTGGCCCCTGAGTGTACAGCTTGCAGGATATCTGCAAATTATGGGTTCACTCCCTTCCCCCACCCCTGCCCCCAGATCTACTCTCTGAGTTATAATGTGGACTTCTACATCTAGTTGGGTTCCCTAGTGGGGAGCTGGGAGATGCTTCTGGAATGATACATGAACTTCGGTGCCAGTTCTATAAATTGGTCTCTTTTTATGACGTGTGCCATTTTCTGTAGGAATGTTGCTTGCAAAACGAGTTTCGCCTTGGAGGAAAGGCGGAAAGATAAACAAGCTTGCAACGCCAAAACACTGGCAGTCTTTCCCTCCTTCCAGCTCTCTTAAAGCAGCCGGGCTGTATTTCCAGGATTAGACTCGTGCTTGTGAAGAGGGACTCTGGTTGGCTTTTTTTTCCCCCCAAGCAAATGCAAATTAGAGAAAAATAATTTTCTTTCAACGATATGCAATGTATTAGTCACTTGTTATCGTGCTCCGAGGCAGGCCTCATTTGCGCGTCTGCCAGCTCGCTCACATCTGCTCGGCGCTGTTTGGGGCATTTTAACCTTGGCGGTGTCGTGTCTGGTCCCACGGATCAAGGAGGAGTAATTAAGCTCTGAACAGCTAGAAAAATTCACGGGCCCCCACGTCTACCACAGTTTTCCCACAGCTTTGTTTGGGGTGTTCCGGGTTCCAAGATGAACAGACGTGGGGTTCCTATTGTTCCTTGTAAAGAAAGTGGGAGCCCCTGTCCTCCCCTGACCCTCATCCCCAGCCTTCCCAGGACTCCCAGGCTGCACACAATCAGCAGGGAAGCCGGGTGCAGATCACAGGACCCTGTGTTTTATGCATCTTTTATTCGTAAAAAGTTCCTTTGTGCTTCCTGTGTGTACTAATGATAGCTGTCGTTAATAGCCTTATGGTATAGCTTGTTCCTTGTGGGGGGAGGAGTTTGCAGTGAGTTCACTTTATTTCTACAAAGCCCTGATGGAGGCTGCAGTGCAGTGACACCCCCTCTAGAGTTGTGGTCTATGGATCATTTATTCTGGATTTGCCTCCAGGTTGTGTAGACTCCAAGTGGGAACCCAGCCTGTAGGGACCAGACCCGAGGGGGTGTGGAGGGTGGGTTGGCGGGGAGGAGATGAGTAAGGTTGATTAATTGCATTCAACCTAGGTTTCCTGTCCTGGGCTGCTGCCTCCTGTTGAGGGACACCAGCTTCCAAATGGGGCCCCCTCTTGCATACACGTGGTTGTGTGTGGCACAACCGTGAAAGAAAGTGAAAGGAACAAAAAGACGAGGCCTGGCGTCGGGGGTGGGGGGTGGTGGTGGTGGAGGGGAAGTGTCTGAGGTTGGTCCAAGAGCTGACCGGGGGCCACGGCTCTGTTTTTGGGCAAGGGGGTGTGTGGCGGGCAGCCCCAGTTTGGCAGCGGCTCTCCCGGTCGATCCTTGCTGGTGCCCCCCTCCCCAAGCCCCGGAGCCCCCTTTTACAGTTGGCTACACCTGGCTTGCATCTTTCAGTCGGGGAAGGTGGGGGAGGCGTCCACGGAGAGAACACTCCAGACTGGCCGAAGGGAGCGCAGGAAGATGCCCGGAGCCGTCTCCAGTCAGCGCCCACTCCCCTGGGGCGCGCCGCCGCACATCCTGGGTTCTCCGTGCGCCCACCCAAAGTTGCTTTTTGTCAGAGATTCAGCGGCAGGCGCCTGGGAAGGGGGACCCCAGAGGAGCGCGCGGGCGGGGTGAGCTGGGGTCGGGGGCTGGCCGAGAGAGCGGGGGGTCCTGGAAGGTCGGACGGGGGTGCGTGTGGGGGGGCGGCCCCGCGCGGGGACCTGGCGGAGGAGGGGCGAGGAGCCTGCGGCAGCGCGGCTGTGTGTGGTGGGAGAGAAAATCCCTTTGTTGCCGACCGATCGCTCTCGGGGCTGAGGCGGGGGAGGGGGCGCCGCCCCTCCCCCACTCGCAGCCGCCGCCGCCGCCGCCGCCGCCGCCGCTGCGGGCCAAGTTCACTCCCTACTGACCCGAGTGGCTCGCAGCTCTATCCTGGAGCCCTGGGAGGAGGCAGGGAAGGTTCTGGTTGCTCAAAAGGTCAGGGCCGGCCGCGTGAGTTTCCCGTCCCCCACCCCGTCACACCCCCACTCCTGCTCCGCAGCTCTGTTACTAATGCAAAACTTGGGTCGTGAGTGGGGACGCCTCTGGAGGCGGCGACAGCCATGACTTGGAGTGTGCCAAGAGACAGTGCCTGGGCAGGCTGGATCACTCCTCCCACCCCACGCCCCCCCCCCCCCCACCCCAACACCCATGCCCGGCTGCAGGACCCAGTCGGTGACCTCCTTCAGCCACACCCTAGGAAGACTGCGACCCCCCCCCGACCTGGGGGCATCCTTGGGGTTCCCCCCTCCCCACTGCTACACATACTGGGGAAAACATCCCAGGAGGACTTGCCCCAACGTTGCACACCCTGGACCGCTTTTTCTCATCTCCCACCTCCTCGCGGCCCCCAGTCCTAAAATAGGAACTTCTTCATCCCTCCCTTCCTTGACGCCAATAGAGAAGTGCCTGTGTGTGACTCAGTCTGCGCTTGGAGCAGTCCCAGGAAGGGCTCCTGCGCCATGAGCTTTGGGCCTCCATGAAAGCCACACACTCTGCAGAAGGTCACCCCTCCCTGGCCCCCTCTGTGTCCCTGCCTCAGCCTGCCCTCTGCCGCAAGGAAACTATGCAGCCATTCTGGGGTTTGTTTGTTACATAGTATATTTAGTGGAGTCAGATGCTGTTTAATGGGTTAGATGTGGCCTGCACCAGCTATTGCCAGGCAGAACTCAAGTCCATAGTGCAGTTTAATCCTCTGGAAAACACGGTGCCAAATATTTACAGATGAGGGGGCCAAAGTTGAAGAGGTCCGGCCACCTGCCCAGAGACACGCCGTGGATGAGAGTGGGAGCTGTGGTGACTGCGCGCGCATCCTCCACAGAGAACCAGCCATGCCCATGCAGTGAGGGACACCCCTTCCCTGAAGAGGTCCCCAGCCTACGGAGGACCGTGGCACATGGCATGCTGGCTGGGAGCCCTGCCGTCTGCCCGGTCTTCTGAGCCGGAAGCTCCCCAAAACCTGTCCAGGTCTTCTTGGTCACTAACTGGATAAGTGCCTGATGCGGCAAGGGGTGCCTAGGGAGCGAGGCCCTAGGAAGGGGCACCGTTAGTATTGGAGTGGAGTTGGGATGGTTTGGTGGCGCTGCTTCCCACTCCGTCGCTGCCACTTGACAAGCGTGCTGTGCAGACTTGAACCAATCCATCAGCCCCTCAAGGGCGGAGGCAGTGGAAAGTGGCCCGGTGCCAGGAGGAGCTGGGGTGGAGAGAAAGGAGAGGTGCCAGGAGTGGCCTGGTGCTGTCTTCCTCCCTCCACTCACGCCAGCCTCTCACGGCCACTGCTCCTTCCTTTGCAACCTGTTTGTTGCCTGCCAAGGGAAGTCGCCTTTAAAGAAAAAAACTAAACAAACGTTCTGTCCTTTTCCTCGTTCCATAATGGTGTCTTCATGGCAGGAATCGGCAGAACGGTGGCGGGTGCAGCTGGGGACCCGTGTGCCCCCTCGTGTCTTTTCACAGAGGGCCAAGGTGCCCTCACTCAGGGATGCCGAGGTTGGGGTGACAGCTCCTAATCTTGGTCCCTCTGATCTCTTTCTGCCAATCAGGCTCTTCTCCCCAGTGTCCAGGCCAAGCTCGGATGCTAATCATAACTCTTGGCTCCCGGACCAGATGACTGCTCAGGTCTGTCGAGGGAGACTCAGGCTCTCCTGTGCTTGCCCTTAGGGCCAGACCGAAAGCCGGAGACCACACGGCGAGTCTGCGTTTTGCAAGCCGGGTCTCTCCCAGAACTGGGTGTTCAGCGGGCAGCCACCACAATTCCTGGTCTGTTCTTCAGAAACCAGACGCTCGCTCCTCCGTCTCCCCGGCTGACCCCTTCTCTTGGCCACCTTCCCTCTTCATCCCTATTCCACATCCTTGCCCCCTTCTCTCCACTGCTGGAAAAAAGGGTTAAAACCCAGAGCCAAGGTGTAGCTTAGCAGCTCCCACTGGAAACAGGTTGGTGCTTGTAAAGTGCTTTTCATGACTGACTTCACACATCTTGGCACTTCCAGAAGCATCACCCACCTGTGGAAGAAAAGGGGGGGGGTCGTTGAGAAATAAGGGCAGATGAGCCTCTTATATACAGCAGCAAAGCGCCTGCTCTGTCTGTCATCTAAATGACGTCATTTGCCCCCTGCACCATGACCCACAGCCAAGGGGTCAGGGAAGTCACTTTTGAAGAACTTTTCCTTGGAGGTTAAAAAAAGAAGAAGAAGAAAGTAAGAAAGACCCCCAACTATTTCAATAGCCGCTTCTAAAAGAGGAGTGGGGTGAGCATGGCTATGTCTCTGACCCTGTCTCTGTGTTCCTTACACCCAAGATCCCCTTAGTTAGTTCTGCATCCCAGAGAGACGGGGGGTGGGCCCGTTCTTCAGTGATGGTGGGGTGTAAGCAGTATGGCCTTTGCCCAGGATGAGGGTGTTCCTGCCCAGGATTTGGGCTGTCACTCTGGAGAAGGGCCTCACGCCAGGCAGGGCCCTGGCTCCTTGGCCCTTTCCGCTCAGGTCCATCTTTGGCCCGGAACCTGAAGAGTTAAAAGTCTTTAGCTCGTTGCAATGAAATTATGGCTGGCAGTGGCGCCGCTGTTTGTTCAACAGACCTCCACTTTTAAACAGTTCACAAAAAGTTCATGGGGCAGCTAAAGATTATAAGTGTGTGTGTGTGTGTGTGTGTGTGTGTGTGTGTGTGTGTGTGTAGGTGTAGGTGTAGGTGTAGTCAGCAGGATCCAATACTGAGCCTTGCCCCTCCTCCTCTTGTTTCTTCACGGCCAGCCCCCCGCCCCGCCCCCACTCCCATGACACCGGCCACGCTTGGGGCCTCAACCCTCCATCTGACACTGTGCACGTAAAAACACTTCATCCTGACACTGGGTGTTATTTATCTGTGCGGTGTTAATATTGAAAACCCCACCAGACAAGACCTGGAAGGGCGGGGAGAGGCTTTGAAAGCACCCCGTGGTCCCAGGTGTCTCTAAACTGCATTCCCCTCTCATGCTAAGTCCAGGCCGCCCTTTCTAAAGAAAAGCCCTTTCAAGGGAAGGGGGCTGCTGGCCCTTTTTGAGGGGAGGGGAGAGGGCTCAATAGGATGATTGTGGCAGCGGCCTTTCTGTTTCCTCAGTCAGGTGCTCAGAGGTCCTTGTCCCAAGGTGACAACTAAAGGAGACATGTAAGAGGCAGCTTGTGTAAGTTTTGAAGACTGGGGCACCAGAAGATTGGGGCTTCGAGGGCACACACGCTTCTTCCCTCATCCTTTTCTTAAGGGTTTGATGGAGTGACCCTTTGGCTTCTGGTATAATGTCCAAATTTCATCATGACACCCAGCCAGGGGGTGGCATGGTGTGGTCCTCCCGCTGCAGCCACGGCCAGGACACTTGCACCGAGGGATGTTGCTCCTCCACCTTTTAGATGAGGCTTCCCTGGACATCTTCCTTTTGGTCTTCCTTTTGTTAGAAGGGGCGGCAGGGGTTAGGGAGGGGACACTTTGTTGAACGTGCCTTCTGGTCGGCCCTGCACTAGTGGTGGCCTGCCCCCAACTTGATTTGTATGTTCAGAACACGGAAGAATAGCCCGTGAGCCCCCCACAGAACCTTCCTTGGCGCCCAAGTCCATCTGAGTCCACCTTTTCGGGGCACTGTGGCCAGCCACTGGAAATGCCCCAGTCTGTCTAAAGAAAGGGACGCTTCCTAAAGAAATAGCTTCTCTAGAATCCCACCAGGCCGGACACAACTGGGAGATCTCTGCCTCTCCTCCAGCTTCATTGTTGAGCTCTAACTACATGCCGTTTGTCTGCGCGTGCGGCTCTTGATTAACAGAAGGTGTTCTCTTCTGTATAGGGGCCGACGGGGGATGCTGGTGGACAAAAGCCTGTGTTAGGACAAAGAAATGCAGAGGGATAGCCTGGCTGGCTTTGGGATTCAGGTCTCCCAGGTGCTCCCCGACCCCACCCCTAGTCACCCTCGGAAAAAGAGTCCCCAGTCTTTGGTGGCTCCCACCCAACCGACCTGGCAGTCAGCTCCGTGTGCTAAAGTGTAAAAGCAAGCATTTGCATATTTTTTCCTGCTAACAAAGGAAGTGTGTCGACTTAGGGAACATTTGGGCTTTCGGAAACTGTGTGGGTGGGTGTGTGAGGGAGGAGAAAGAAAAGTTCCCCCAACGAGCTGCACACCAGTGATTTCACACTCAGGTTTAGGTCCTGTGTAAAGAGGCCGTGGCTGGGGGAGTGGGGCCTCCCCCGCCACCCCTCCCCGGACAAGGGAGTCTGCGAACAGGGGAATTGCCTAGGGCCATCGGTCCCAGGCATTAAAGGCTCCCCTACTTATTAACCCAGCATTTAACAGCAGGATATGGGGCTGAAGCGCAGTCAAAAGAAACGGCTCAACCTCCAAAGAGCAATTAAAATCCTGCACGAGGATAAATCACGCGCCGTGATAATCCTGTTAATAAAATGCAGCTTGTCCTGACCCTTCACTCATGCAGCAAACTTGAATGTGATGTGGGTGGGGCTGGTGGGCCGGGAAGTTAAGGAGGGGGCGGGGCTCTCCCCTCTGCCTCGGCAGCCTCCCCCCTCCTCCCGGTAGACGGAAAACGGGTGGCTTCTGCTTGTTCCCCGCGGGCCGGAAACTTGCAGCCCCAGCCCGAGCCCAGCAGCCTGGGCTGCTACGGAGGACTTCTGCACTCGCTACTGATTGCTGGTCCCCAGCGAGCAGGCGTCATTGAATTACTCAGCCTCCTCCCTCTGCAGCTCCCAGGCCAAACCACCCAGGTTTGGGGCTTAATCCAATCTAGGGCTCGGGTCGGGTGGCTCGCCAGCCCACTGACTCTTTTTAACCCTCCATCTGTAAGTCACGCACACCGCAGCCGTGGAAGTGAGTCGTAGTTTGGGCCGCCATACCGGACTGTTGTGCCTTTTATCCCACACCCCACCCCCGTCCCCAGTCCTTTCAGCCGCCGCAAGAAGAATCAATGTGGGGCTCCCTGGAATCCAGCACCGTCCGCTTTCAATCCAAGTGTGTTCTCCAAAAGGCTGGGAAAGGAGAAGGGAGAAGGGCAGGTGCAGGGTGACATGTGCTGTATCTTGAATGGTGTGGCCTGTGGCTCTTGAACCCTCTCTGCATCCCCAGCGCCTCCTGCCAGGGAAGTTCCATCTCCCTCCTTGAACCTCTGGCTCATGTGTGTTCCTTTGCTCCTGGCCATCTGTAGAACATGGAGCAGGGTCTGCCTTCCCAAGTGCATTCTGTATGAATTGCCTAGAAGGAGGGTTTCTCTTGTTCCCTCTTTGGCTCCTTTTTTATTCAACCTCCTGGGATTCTTTTTTGTTTTAAACAGACTAGACGCTTGAAGAAAAGCTGCCATCCAAGAAGACGACATGCTTTCAGCAACCCCCCTGTATGGGAACGTTCACAGCTGGATGAACAGCGAGAGGGTCCGCATGTGTGGGATCAGCGACGACAGGTAAATGCGTGTGTCTGGCTGAGGCCTGGGGAGAGCGCGGGTCCTTCCCCAGGGCTCCTGAGCAGAGCCCCGCCTTCACGTCCTCACAGCCAGAGTGGGCCCAAAGGGGGTAGGGGGGAGATCTCCTGCCTAGCTGGCGGCCCTTGATTTACAGTTTTAACAGGCAACCTGGCTCAGCGAAGCATTGCCGCCCTTTAAGAGATTAGCCCCTAAAGCGGCCTTTCAGTGCACTTTTGTACTTAATTTATTATTTCATATTTATGAAGGAGAATTAATCCCAGTCTATATGCTGCTTTAACTCTAAATGTCAGGAGTGTGGGCCCAGGTGGATCGGCATTCGATGTGCTTTTAAAACAAATACTTTGCTCAGTAATAAATGGGGCGATAGCCACCCTTCACATCATTGAAGCCCAGGGTTTCTCTGGGTCCTCTGCCACCTGTTCAGCGAGGCCATTGGCTTCTGGTTTCAGTCACCCGACAGCTCTGTTATGCTTCCTAATCAGTAATTTTGGAGTGCGGGGTAGAGGCAGCTAAGCAGTAGATAATTGAAGCTGCTCTTCCGGGTAATGATGAAACTTTTCTCTGCCGCTTGTCAGTGATTTTATCCTGGGGATTTGGAAGTTGGCACCAAGCACTTTCTTTATCGATGCTCTCTGATAACAAGTTCCAGGGCAGCCGCAGCAGCCTGGCACAGATGTGCGGCTTCCCCTGGAGCAGCTGACATTTGTATGATATTAGTGTGTATCCCCCATCATTTTGATAGAGGCAGTCAAATATGGCTTCATTATCACCGTGGAAACCAGTTTCGTAGGACATGGTACCTAACTTTGTTTGGGGAAAAGTTTTGAAAGCCTGTCCTCACGGGTAACACAGAAGTGATTGATGTAGCCAGCTCGCAGACTCCAGCCTTGAGGTCCCCCCTTTGGCTTTGGCCATTGTATTGCTTCATGCCTGTCCTCAGGTAGAGCTTATAAGGGTCTGCTAGGACAGCAGAGCCCAGACTGCCCTGCCCGGCCTCTCTAGAGAAAAAATTGTGAGGGTGACGTGGTTGTGCAGAATTTCTGCCTTACCCAACTCGAGGACGTATTTGTGATTTCACATCCCTCTTGCCCTGCCTTTCCTTTGTTTTTCCCAGTCCCGTTGAATCACCATTCGGGGACAACTTTCAATACGGGCCATTGGGGAGGATTTTTTTTTTTTTTTTTTTTTTAAGGGCAGTTGGAAAAATGGAGTTATTAGAAACTGGTCTATTCTGGGGCAATCTGTGAAAGATGGATTAAGTGAGGAATGCTTTCATGAAGTTGGTGTGTCCTTCTAAATAGGAAAATTCCTGTAAACGATGGTGACGCTTCAAAGGCCAGACTGGAGCTAAGAGAAGAAAATCCCTTGAATCACAACGTGGTAAGAGATTAATGGCTTCTGTTGATGTGCTGAGTATCAGTGATCTGTAATCAATCGTGCATTCATTTGCATACCATTAAGGGGCCTTTTGGGGGCGGGGCGGGGTGTTTCAGGGCAGGGCTGAGTAGAAAGCCTAGGCCGCAGGACGAAAGCCTCACCCAATTTCTTCCCGGCTGGCTTTCTTGGCTGTGCTCGCCATTTACGTCCTCGTCCCCTGGTGACTGGTGGGATACGTGCTGCCCTTTCTTCGATAAGCTACGTGCCACATCAATGCTCCCAGCTGGATAAATTTGTAGCCTCCAAGTAGACCCTTAGGGTTTACCTTCCCAGTAAAATATGAAACAGAGCTGTCTTCAGATACCAGGGAGAGGAAGTCAAAAGACACAACTACAGTTTGACCCATGGCCTCTTTATTGATTTAGAAATGAGACAGCTCAAGTCCTTCATTCCTTACTGTCCCCCTGAAGATTGTTTTTTGTTATGTTAAATAATGCCTAGCTACATCCGGGAAAAACAGTGAACATCGCCCCGCCCCAACCTGACAGGGCCTGGGGAAGGTGAGTCCGAGTTCTGTACCCCACGAGGGTGGTTCTGAGAGCAGTGGAGTTGGTATCACCTCAGTTGCAGCAAAGAATTTCTGCTGAGAAGGTGGATCTTCCAGAGTTAATAGATGACTGAATTAATGCAGGGGCCTCAAGTCTAAAGGGACCAACGTTTTACGTGCTTTCAGGATACTAGTTGGACAAAGGTGAGACGGCAGGCAGAGGAGGGTTCTGGATAAGCGGGGAGGGGGCCAAAGACCTTGTGAATCCTTTATTTTTTTAACCCTTTCGGCTCAGATGTTGAGGCTGATGTCCTATTGAGCTAGTCCGCGGTTTCTCTTTGGGATGGGCTGCTTTGAAGGCGTGTCCTCAGTAATACCCATATTCTTCTTCTGCGAAGGTGGACGCGACCACGGCCCATCGGATCGATGGCCTGGCAGCGCTGAGCATGGACCGCACCGGCCTGATCCGGGAAGGGCTGCGTGTCCCCGGAAACATCGTCTATTCTAGCTTGTGTGGACTGGGCTCAGAGAAAGGGCGGGAGGCTGCCACAACCATAGGTGGTCTGGGGTTTTCTTCCGAAAGAAACCCAGAGATGCAGTTCAAACCGAATACACCCGAGACGGTGGAGGCCTCTGCTGTCTCCGGAAAACCCCCAAATGGCTTCAGTGCTATATACAAAACGCCACCCGGAATACAAAAAAGTGCTGTCCCCACGGCAGAAACACTGGGCTTGGACAGACCTGCCAGCGACAAACAGAGCCCGCTCAACATCAATGGTGCTAGTTACCTGCGGCTGCCCTGGGTCAATCCTTACATGGAGGGGGCCACGCCAGCCATCTACCCTTTTCTTGACTCGCCAAATAAGTATTCCCTGAACATGTACAAGGCCTTGCTACCTCAGCAGTCCTACGGCCTGGCCCAGCCGCTGTATTCTCCGGTCTGTACCAACGGGGAGCGATTTCTCTACCTGCCGCCACCTCACTACGTCAGTCCCCACATCCCGTCGTCCCTGGCCTCGCCCATGAGACTCTCGACGCCTTCGGCCTCACCAGCCATCCCGCCTCTGGTCCACTGCGCAGACAAAAGCCTGCCCTGGAAGATGGGCGTCAGTCCTGGGAACCCGGTCGATTCCCACTCGTATCCCCACATACAGAACAGTAAGCAGCCTAGGGTGCCCTCTGCCAAGGCGGTCACCAGCGGCCTGCCAGGGGACACGGCTCTCCTGTTGCCCCCCTCACCTCGGCCTTCACCCCGCGTCCACCTTCCCTCCCAGCCTGCTGCGGACACCTACTCCGAGTTCCATAAGCACTATGCCAGGATCTCCACCTCGCCCTCGGTCACCCTGTCGAAGCCATACATGACGGTCAGCAGCGAGTTCCCCGCGGCCAGGCTCTGCAGCAGCAAGTATCCAAAGGCTCCAGAAGGAGCCGAAAGCACCCAGCCAGCTCCCGGGCACACCCGGAAAACAGCAGGTCAAGACAGAAAAGATGGCAGCTCACCTCCTCTCTTGGAGAAGCAGACGGTTACCAAAGACGTCACCGATAAGCCACTAGACTTGTCCTCTAAAGTGGTGGATGTAGATGCTTCCAAAGCTGACCACATGAAAAAGATGGCTCCCACGGTCCTGGTTCACAGCAGAGCTGGAAGCGGCCTAGTGCTCTCCGGAAGTGAGATTCCGAAAGAAACTCTATCTCCTCCAGGAAATGGCTGTGCTATCTATAGATCTGAGATCATTAGCACGGCTCCCTCGTCCTGGGTGGTGCCCGGGCCAAGTCCTAACGAAGAGAACAATGGCAAAGGCCTGCCGCTGAAAAACAAGGCCTTGGACTGGGCCATCCCGCAGCAGCGCAGTTCTTCGTGTCCCCGCATGGGCGCCGCTGACACCGTGGTCACTAACGTTTCGGGGTCGGTGTCGAGCGCCGGCCGCCCAGCCTCTGCGTCGCCGGCCCCAAATGCCACCGCCGAGGGCAGCAAGACCAGCAGGAGCTCCGTGGATACCACGCCATCCGTCATCCAGCACGTGGGCCAGCCCCCGACCACACCTGCCAAGCACAGCAGCGGCACCGGCAGCAAGGGCGCCAAAGCCAGCAACCCAGAGCCGAGCTTCAAAGCGAACGAGAATGGCCTCCCGCCGAGCTCAATATTTCTCTCACCAAACGAGGCGTTCAGGTCCCCACCAATCCCCTACCCCAGGAGTTACCTGCCTTACCCAGCGCCCGAGGGCATTGCCATAAGTCCCCTCTCCTTACACGGCAAAGGCCCCGTCTACCCTCACCCGGTGTTGTTGCCCAATGGCAGTCTCTTTCCTGGGCACCTCGCCCCAAAGCCGGGACTGCCCTATGGGCTACCCACAGGCAGGCCGGAGTTTGTGACCTACCAGGACGCGCTGGGGTTGGGCATGGTGCATCCCATGTTGATACCTCACACGCCCATCGAGATCGCTAAAGAGGAGAAACCAGAGAGGAGGTCCCGGTCCCACGAGAGGACCCGCTACGAGGACCCAAGCCTCCGGAACCGGTTTTCTGAGATGCTGGAAGCTGGCAGCACCAAGTTACATCCAGAAGTCCCCGCAGACAAGAACCTAAAGCCCAGCCCCAGCTGGAATCAAGGGAAGACCGTCGTCAAGAGTGACAAGCTCGTCTATGTAGACCTCCTCCGGGAAGAGCCAGATGCGAAAACCGACGCTAACGTGTCCAAACCCGGCTTCACAGCTGAGAGTGTCGGCCAGAGTGCCGAGCCCACCAAACCCCCGCCTGACCCGGCCCTACAGCCACACCGGGATTTCATTGCCCTGAGAGAGGAGTTGGGGCGCATCAGTGACTTCCACGAAGCCTATACTTTCAAACAGGCTCCGGGCCAGCCAGTCTTCGGCTTAAGCAAGGAGAACGTTCCAGCGGGAACCAACAAGGAGAACCTGGCGATGCCGGTCTCGACTCCATTCCTGGAGCCGCCCCTGGGGAGCGATGGCTCTGCGGTCACTTTCGGGAAAACCCAAGAGGATCCCAAACCATTTTGCGTGGGCAGTGCCCCACCGAGTGTGGACGTCACCCCCACCTATACCAAAGACGGAGCTGACGAGGCAGAATCAACTGATGGCAAAGTTCTGAAACCGAAGCCATCTAAGCTGGCAAAGAGAATCGCAAACTCCGCTGGTTACGTGGGTGACCGGTTCAAGTGCGTCACTACCGAACTGTATGCAGACTCCAGTCAGCTCAGCCGGGAGCAGCGGGCATTGCAGGTGAGCCCCCCACCCGAATTTCAGGAGCCTGACCAGTTGTCAGGTTTTTTTAATGTGTGAAGAGGAGGGGGCCGGGGGTATGATAGGGCAGGACACCGGGCTGATTTGGTTAATGAAGCTTATGATAATTTAAATGTTTGAAATGTGTCCAGTAAGGGGACGTAAGTGGATACTTTAAGTTATTCTGTAGATTTTAAGCGAACTCCACTCGAATGCTGATAACGGAAGTTTTAATTATTGCGAAGGATGTCTAAAAGACTGCATGACATTTACCTATCAATCGCTTTGATTTCTCTGCCGTTACTGTACGTTAACAAATATACCTAAAAGCGCTGCTTAGAATGCCTTACGTGATACTTGGTGGAGGTGTGTAGCGGCCGCATGTCTGTGAGATTCGTGCAATTTTTTTTTTTTTCACCAAAAAAACAAACAAAAAAAAAAACCAAAAAAACAAACCTTGCTTAAAGGGATAGAGTATGTATTTAACTTGCTAGTGAATGATAGATGTTGTATAGGAATTTCCTTAAGATATTTTACTTTTAATTAAAAGATAAATAAGCCAAATTGTTTTGCAATGTTAAGAAAAAAATTGGTTTATGCTTATAAAAATGGATGAAGTTATCTAAATGATCCATTGAGTGCCCATTTTAATTACATAGATGGAAGGATTACAAGAGGACAGTATTTTATGTCTACCCGCTGCTTACTGTGAGGTCAGTTCTTCAAATTTTTATTACTAGAATCTTACATAAACCTTTTGAGTTAAATTTCATTTCCAAATATACAAAGGGAAGTTTGTGGGCCATGGTCGTCTTTATTCATTGTGCATTTGTTTTCTTTTCTGTTGTGTTTTTGTTTCGCTTTCTTTGCGTTGTGTTTTTGTTTTGTTTTATTTACCTTCGAAAGAGAATGTCTGTCTCTATGCCACAGTGTATGTATGGCTATACATACACACCGCATATATCTCTACATACATATGGCTTTATGATTAAAGAGTGTGTGACTACTTACATATAGACACTCTTACATTTTTATCGTTAAATTTTTAAATATCTCAGTTGTATCATAAATTGTGGTTGGTTTTGGGCAAACTTTTCTTTGAAGATACTTTCCTTTAAGGTAAGGGCAGTGAAATAGCTTTGGTGGTAAGGTGTGTCTTTTTTCCATCTCCGTTCTCTTTCTAGCGTGCAATGATGCGCTTCTCAGAGTTGGAGATGAAAGAGCGAGAAGGTGGCCACCCCACGACCAAAGACTCCGAGGTGTGCAAATTCAGCCCCGCTGACTGGGAAAGGCTGAAAGGAAGTCAGGACAAAAAGCCAAAGTCGGTCGCCCTGGAGGAGGCCATTGCTGACCAGAACGACAGTGAGAGATGTAAGTGAACCCAGGCGGCTCGCGTGTGGTACCACGTCGGTGGGAACGGGGCTGATTCCGCTCCCAGTGCTGAGGGAGATGAGAGGAAACAATATGCTTCCAATGGCCCAGCATCTGGGTGGTGGCTGTTTGGAGAACGGGCTGCTCTGGCCATCCTTCCCAGCTGTGGATTGCAAGGCTGGTTGTCCTTTTGAGTGTTGCAGCATCCAGGAGTGAAGCACCTATGAAATGTTTCCTGGCACGCATCTCCTTTTTCCGGAGAAATGCTAGTCCTGTAGTTAGTAACAGTCTTAATACAGTAGAGCAGAGGAATGGCAGTGTAAGACCTCCAGCGTAGCAGGTATGTGTTCTGTTTTGTAGCAGGTACGGATACGGGTTTTTGGTAGCAGTGGAATGACACTTGCAGCCAGAGCCAGACCCTCCAGAGTGACAGTCTCCTATGGGAGGGAGTGGAGAGTACTCGGATTCTCCCTCCAAAGGCAGAGGTTTCGTTAAAATGAGATGAGGGCTGATGAAGGCACCAGAAAGATGAGCATAATTATTTTCTGTGGCAGGCTTGTTTGCAGTCATTAGGAGTTGACAAGACGCTCCAAGGGCGTGGGATAAACGAGGGCGTTCTTCCTACCAGACGGGGTGTATTATGTTTTGGAGGCCAAATTGGAGAGAAAGCTAGTGTTTGCCTCGAGTCACACTCTGCGGTCCCAACAGCTGCTCCCCCACTGGGATTGACTTCGGGCTTTGCCCTCGAGACTTCCTGGGCTAATGAGATGTGTTGGCAGCAAGTGGAGGTCTTTCTCCCGCTTTCTTCAGTGCGTGTGCTTGTGGCCTGCAGCCTGCTCCGGACCCCAGAAACCTCACCGGTGATGGTGAATGAGGGCATCTAGGTGAACATCGAGGACAGGGTGGGCGTGAAATCCTCCTGAGACAGGACAGTCGGGGGTGGTGGGCACGTTTGGGAGGTCCAGGCCCTTGGACCCAGTCGTAGGGTAGGCGTTCCCCCGCACGCTTAGGTCGTGGGTGCCTGGTGCAGTTTGGGAAAATTGTGGTCAGTAACAACGTGTGCTTCTCTCTGCTGCTTGGAGCACTGCCCTCCCCCAGCTCATCTTTGGGGTCAGACAAAGGCCTGTGGCCCAGGTTCTGGGTAAGCCACACCGGGACTGGTTTGTCCTACGTGGCTCCCGTAGAAGGGGATTTCTGTGGCTAGTCAGTGGCAGCCTTACCCGAGTGATGGGGCTCTTGATGTACCTGGAGTAGACGATTCCGAGCTCCTCCCCCTCGGGATTGGAATGAAAACTGGAGGGTCCAGGCCACCCTGGAGTAAAGCAGCGAGAAAGCCTTACCCTCCTGAGTGGCCTCATAACTCAGCTCTTGGGGAAGTTTCTCAGAGAGATCTGATAAAAGTGGGCAGGGCCAAGTTCACGGGGATGCACTTTTCTGAGGAGGGGATCTGCCTCTTCTGGGTGGATGGTGAGGGAGGCTGGAGGAAGGGAGCGGGAAGTTAACCGGCCTCGAGTCTTCTTGCCCTTTTTTCCAGCAACATGGCCAAACCCGGGGTGCCCGCTGCCCTTTATGTCTCAATGGCCTCACCCTGCCCTTCTTCCCAGAGAAGTTTGTGTGTGTCCTTCCCAGTCTTTCCTGCTGAGCGTGGAGACAAGAACTCGGTGTGGCTGATGGGGAGCAGGGCCTGAGCCCCAGATGATTCCGGAAGCCCCCTCCCCCCACTGCCTGCCTCCAATCTCAGACCGACCGACGGGTCTCTTCCTGGAGCACCCGGGACATGGCCCAGTGAGCCATGAATCGCCACCATGGGAGGGCAGGAGAAGGGTTGGGGAAGGTGAGGGGCTCCGTTTGAAAGATTGGGGCAACGGAGGTGGGTTCACCGTCCACCCTCTGTCTTGTAGAGACGTGTGGTTTGTAAATAGTTGGTCAAGAAAGGTCACCTAAAGGAGCCATTGTTCTTACTGCCGCCTCCTCATCCAAGGCACAGCAGGTGTTCATTCCATTCAGCTGGAAATTAATGGGCCTTCTTGTTCTTGGGCCATCATGTCTTGAGCTGATATGGGCTCAGGTCCTTCTCACGGGTGTCGGTGTGGCCGAGAGCTGAGCTGTGAGCACGTGGGAGCTGGGGCGGTGATTTGGGGCGGGCAGGGGTCACAAAGAGGGTCCAGGACGCCTTCAAGATGCCTTCCCCCTTCTGAGGCAGCCCCTACCCCTGGAGGGACCGGGAGCTTCTAAGATGGTGGGTGCTGTTTGCACGGCCCTGGTTGTCCCGGTGCGGGTGCATCTTGTTGCTAGGGGCTTGTTTAAAAAATGAATTAACTTGAAAACACAGTGGCCGAGATATTCATTTATTCTTTATGATCACATGGGTGGCTGAGTTAAATTTTTATTTTGGAAGTTCACCAAATGAGTTTGGAGGTTCCTCAGACTTGGAAGTTCATTACTAGGAACCCTCAGTGGCATTTGAAGATGGGGCGGGGCAAGGAGTCATTGGTCCCTTCCTTCTCAAACTTGGGAGTAACCATCTCCCTTGCCAACCACTTGGCTGGGACAGACCTAGGACCTGCTCAGTGGCAATGCCTGGCCAGGAGCTGGAGGAAGCCTCCGTCAAGGGGCTTCATGAAACTTCTTTGCTCAGGGAACTTCTCTTCCAGCTGAGCACCTGCACGTTTGTAAACTACTTTGGAACAGAGATCCCCTGCACTCCTTCTGTAGAGGGTGTAAGTTTTAACAACGTTAGCCCTTACTGGAGGTGCTATAGTTAAGCTACAGAGAAGGGGATTTTAATCCTGGGGAGCCTTCCAACAACTCGGAACCCTCTCACCTTGTTTAGGCCTCACTGGGCATGGCTCAACAGTGGTGAGGATGCTTTGTTGCCACGGTGACTTGTAAATGTTGCTATGGTGATGCTTCTGTGAGGTGATGCTATGGCACAACCATAATGAATTATGGGATATATGTGCTGTGAGTCATATGACCATGCTGCAGGGAGCAAGCGTTAAACCTCAAACAATACAGCCACGTTCACATCTTGCTTAGACTGGGTGACCAAGGGCACATGGCTTCCTGCTTTTAGAACGGCCAAAAGTAGCAATGATGGCAAAGCCTGATGGTTAGGATCCCCGTGTATCTATTTATCTCCCCATCTCCTTTGCCCTCAAGGGTAATCCTCCTGTGGCTCGTGGTTAGAACAGTCATTGAGAAGCTCCAAGTGACACGGAGCCTCTCCCCCATAGCTGGTGGCCATGGGTATCTTGGGCAGTCTGGGTGGGTGTCCTTCAGAGTTATTACTGGCCTGGGTAAGGTCACAGTAGCGTAAGGTCTTGGGGGGCCTTAGCTGAGGGGAATTGAGATCTTTGCCCTAAAAGGCTCCGGGGCTGGGGGAAGGGTGGATGGACCTAGTTTGGAAAAAGGAAGTTTAAAATTGGACATGGGGGTTCTTAAGGTAGCCCTTGCATTCCTCCATGGACCCCCTCCCACGGAACTTTTAGGGAAGGCTGATTGGACCAGAGAAGTCCAATGGTGTAACCAGGAGGGCTCACCTCTTAAAACTTCATACATTTCAGGCCTGAAATTCAGGCTGGTCCGAAAGTCTTGGCATCTTTTGGTTAAAGGGATTTTTCCAGCCTTTCTCTGTGATGAGCCCGGCCCGTGATCATGAAGCCCACACCTGGGAGGAGGCTAGCAGTAACATTCCCACTTTACCAGTGAAGGGGGCCGAGTTGTAAAGCGGCGCCATTCCTGCCCGAGTGTTTAAGGGGGTCACAGGGCAGCCGGAGTGAGAGTTGCAGCGCGCCCTCTTCACCGGGCCTGCGGTAGCCTGGGCTGCATCATCCGTAAGCACAGGCCAGGAGTTTGGGGTTTCTCTTGCTGCCATGACAGGAGACCCTTGCAGTTGGGGTGATTCCACCATTCCGGCAAGAGTAGATGGGGATCTGTCCCACCTTGGGATACCCTTGGAGAAAAGGTAAGTGGGTTCCACCATTGAGAACACAGGTCAGGCTAGCCAAGGCCAGGGTGAAGTTCATCCCCACAACTGACTGCCATTAAATGCTGGGAATGCCCCCAAGAGAGGCTGATCAGGGGACCAGCCGGCCGGGCAGAAGTGGGAGTGATACTTGAAGTGGTCTAGGGAGAGGAAGAGGAATGGGAGCAGCATTAGCTCAGGTGTTAACAAAATACCAAACTCATACACCCACCCCCACTCCTGGCCGGTGATGGACAGGGTCATCTTAGGGGAACTCTTTAACATCACAGTGATCATTATGGAATTATTTGTGTGTTAGAAAAAATGTGACCAGCAAAGCAGTTGAACTGTTTCTTTGGCTAGAGCAAAAGTGAGGAGTGATGTAAAGCTGGGGTGATTGGAGGAAAAGCCCCAAGTGGATGCTAGGTTGAGCAGAGGGGGCGGAAGCAACACAAGCGGAGCTGGGGTGTGAGAAGTTTAGCACGCTGCCCGCCCCCCATGAAGGGGGTTGGAGTCTTGTCTTTGGAATGTCCTTACCTGGGAAGGAAGGCGTGGAGAAGTGCCAGGTGGGGTGACTGTTGTCCCCGTGGGTGTGCCTAGTGTCACTGAGGGCCTTCTTCCTAGACAGGAAATAGGAGCAGCCCCTTGGTGGCAGTGAAATGCTTTTCCCCCCACGGGTGTGGAAAGAGGACAGACGGACTTGTAGCAATCTGGTTGAGTTCTTTGAAATTGCCCTTGACCCTTGTGTGTGCACCGGGAAGCCTTTCCTTTATCTTTGCCAGGCTCCTCTTCCCTTGGTCTCCCAGCTTCCCAGCCTCCCACCATTCTTTCCCTACCCTCTTTCTTCACCCTCGCCCCTGCTGACCCAAGTGAACATTGGTGCTATCTCTGTGTAGATGACATTTGGGGGATATTTGGTCTCTTTATGACATCAGCCTTTTTTGTTTATTACAAAATAATGACCTCAGCAACTGTTTCCATAGTAATTTGTAGCTCTGCCCTGGATTGGTTGGATCTTACTGTGAGGTCACTCACCCACAGTTGAAAAGGACCCTAGAAGGGGACCTGAGTGCCATTAAAGTAAACCACCTTGGAGAAGGCAGTTAGGGAGTTATCTCATGTGCCTATAGAAGGATGATCTAGACGCCTCACTTTGACTCTTCTCCTGCTCCAGCTATGGAAAGGAAGAAGGGAAATTGTGAGTGGGCTACACGCCTCATTTTCTGCCTTCTTTGCTGGTTGTCTTCAGCTGCCCTTCCTTTGGGACGTTGTCTTTCTGAGGGTTTTGTGCTTCCAGCGTGTGAGTCCCCTGGTCTCCAAAGGGGAGGGTCTGTTGGTAGCAGATTGCCTTGGGCATGGGGGTCCTGCCTGCTCCTGGTAACCTTTGTTCCGTCCTTTCTGGGTTGTCTCCCCTCCCCTAGGCGAGTATAGTGCTGGAAGCAAACATGACCCTTTCGAAGCCCCAGAGGACAAAGATCTTCCCGGGGAGAAGTACTTCATGGACACGCAGCCCGCCAGCGAGCCCCCCGCCGACCAGGCAGCCCCGGATGCGCCATGCAGCCCCACCCTCCGGCTGGACAGAAAGCGCAAGGTCTCTGGCGACAGCAACCACACTGAGACCACCGTGGAAGAGCTCCCGGAGGACCCTCTGCTGAAAGCCAAGCGGAGACGGGTCTCCAAAGGTGAGCTCGGTTTGGCTTCGGGCCCGCAGGGCGCCCAGCGGATTCCTGGAGCGGAGCAGTGGAAAGTTCCAGTCCCACCCTGGAGCCCTGGGGGGAGCCACTCACACCTCCCCACCCCCACCCTCCACCCCACCCCACCCCACTCCCCAAAGCCAGGTGCTGGGGCTGGAGCCCAAAGATGGCCAAAGGCAAATAGGCCCCCGCCCGCCCGAGACTTGGTGACAAGTTCCAGCCAACACAGTGACCACACCCCTCCCCTCCCCCACCCCTATTAGTGATGTGTAAGACAGTTTGTTCCCCCCCCCCCCGGGGGGGCTTCTTCATTAATTTGTAGTTATTTCTCCATTAGATGACTGGCCTGAGAGGGAAATGACAAACAGTTCCTCTAACCACTTAGAAGACCCACATTATAGTGAGCTGACCAACCTGAAGGTGTGCATTGAATTAACAGGGCTCCATCCCAAAAAGCAACGCCACTTGCTGCACCTTAGAGAACGGTGGGAGCAGCAGGTGTCGGCAGCAGAGAGCAAACCTGGCCGGCAGGGCAGGAAGGAAGTGACCCAGGCGGTTCAGCCTGCGGTCACCCCCCAGGGCAATAGCATCTCCGAAGAGAAACCTGGCAGGAAAAGGGCAGAGGCCAAAAGCAACAGAAGCTGGTTGGAGGAGTCCCTTAAATGCAGTGACAATGAACAAGGTACGCACGGGGCGGGGGGCGATCCTGGAGGGTGGATCACCCGCCCTCTGTGGGAAACGGCCCTGGAGGGGGGACCTGAGCACCATCCAAGTTGACAAGAGTAACGTGTGGCGAGCGGGGAGTTTTCTTCACGAGGTCCTTTCAGCCTGCACACTTCCTTATGGAATGTACAGCGAGGCGGGAGCTCGATTTGCTCCCACGGCTGGGCAGGAAGGGAAGTCTTGGGTGACCCCGGGCGCTTGTCAGCGCCCTCATTCCAGCCTCACGCTGTCCCCAGTCGCCCTGTCCCGAGCACCCAGGCCCCCCACTGGTGGGGACGGGAGCGCAGGAAGGGCTGGCTTCTGCCCTCTCTTGCGGCCCTTTGAAGCAACTTGCCATTTGGCGTTTCGTGGGTTAACCTATTTGCCGGTTGAATGTGGGATAATTAAAATATTAATGCTTTGAAAACATAATTGGTATATCTTTAAAAACTGAAGCCACTCCAATGATCAGTGCTAACAATGGGTTTTTCTTTCCTCACCGGCTACAACTGTGTAACGCCCGCTTCTTCTCCCCCTGCCTCCCGCCCTCCCCCCCCTGTGGATTCAGCCTTGCCTGTGTTCTCCGGCTCTCCGCCCATGAAGGGCCTTTCATCCACCAATGCAAGCGGCAAAAAGCAGACTCAGCCAAGCTGCACGCCAGCCTCAAGGCTGCCTACCAAACATCAAAGATTTAAAGAAAGCCAGAAGACAGATGTGCTGTGCACGGACGAAGAAGAGGATTGCCAGGCTACGTCCCTGCTGCAGAAATACACCGACAACAGCGAGAAACCATCCGGGAAGCGACTGTGCAAAACCAAGCATTTGATCCCTCAGGAGCCCAGGCGGGGCTTGCCGCTGCCAGGGGACTACTACGTGGAGAATGCCGATGGCAAGGTACCTCTTGCCCCTGGCTCTCCCCCGCCCACCGGGCCTGTGCGAGCACATCCCGCCTGCCTACTTCTCTGCTTCTAGGGACAAAGCTTTCCTTTTCCCGAACCCCTCCCCTCAAAACGTCACTGCCCCTTCCTAGGGGACCTGTCTCCTGGGTGGTGGTGAAGTTTCCAGCTAGTAAAAATGCAACCCCTTCCTCCCACCCTGCCTCCCCCAGACAGAGAGGAGGAAAAGTGCTTTCCTCCACTCAGGTTTGTAACTCAGGGAGGAGGGGAACCAGACTTGTGGTGGAAGGACAGCCTGAAATGTGTGCGATGCCTGGTTTCGTGATAGGTGACCGTCCGGAGATTTCGAAAGCGGCCTGAGCCCAGTTCCGACTATGATCTTTCGCCGGCCAAGCAGGACCAGAAGCCCTTGGACCGTTTGCAGCAATTGCTACCGGCTTCCCAGGCCTCGCAGCTGCCATGCTCAAGCTCCCCTCCAGAGACCACCCAGTCCCGCCCAATGCCACCGGAAGCGCGGAGACTTATTGTCAATAAGAACGCGGGCGAGACCCTCCTACAGCGGGCCGCCCGGCTTGGCTACGAGGTGAGCATCCTTGTGGGTGCCCCGGATTCAGGATCCACCGGCTGCTGCTCCTTGGGTGGGGGACACACTGGCTGGGGATGGGGTGGGGGGGCGGGTCTCAGAGCCCAGCCCCCTCCACGTGGCGGGCGGGCTGGGCTGGGGGTGTTCCAGCAGGGTGTTTGCGTTGGCCCCGCTCACACTGCCGGCTCTTTGGTGGCTTGTTCAGTCGTGGTGTGAAAAGAAAGGCAGGGCTCTCTGATGTTCCGTTCACATTCAGGCAGGTAGGCTGCTTCGGCCAGTCCGGCTCACTTATCTCTGATATAAAATCTGACCTGACCCAGGGCTTGGCGACTAGGGGAATTTTAATGAGCCCTTTTGACTTCTGAATAGCAAGAGGGAGAGTAGTTATTAGCTCTATTTTGGGTTACTTGTGCTGTTTGGGGCAGAGTGATGCCCCTGTGGGGTAGCAGGTGGGAAGTGTCTGTGCAGGGTAGGGGTGGGAATGGGGCACAGGAGCCGAGGGCTGATGGGTGGGGAGCGGGGGTTGAGCCTTGCGCAAAACTCCCTGTCCACACCGCTGTATCCCAACCCAGCACGGCTGATGACAGTGATAGCCTCTATTGCTAGAGCAACATAGACAGAAAGATAGCTGATATCTTTCTAAGCCCGTGTGATCTGTAGTAACTCCTTTCACCCTTTTAACATCTTCATGTGGGAGTAACGAGTACTAGCCCACTCTCGGATGAGGAAACTGAGCCTCAGAGGGGTTAGCTAGTTACCCGTACGGGTAGCAATCCAGCAGTGCTCCACAGCCCAGCACTCCCCACCACGACCGGCTCACGTTGGAATTGCCCTCTGCCCTGTGCAGTTCCGTCACCATACTTGTCAGTAGAAATTGTGATGTAATAGCCCACAGGGCAAAGCCATTTTTTTGTGCTGGCATCAGCCCTCTGGGAGTTGAATGGTGACAGTACAATGCGGCTCAGCAGGCTGAGCGTGGAGGTGTGGACGAGCACTGGGGTGGCAGGACCCAGGCTGGCCCGGAGCCCTGGCGCCCACACCCTCAGCCAGCTCTGTGCCCCTGTCCCCCGTCTCCCGTCCCCCCCGCTCCCCCCACCACCACATAGTGCCGTGAGCTCTTTGAGGTGTGCCCTAAGGCATGACTGGGTGGGAAGTTGGAAGCGCTAGGGCTATGCTTAGTTTGGGGGTGGTTTTTTCTGTTGTTGGTTGAATGTGCTGTTGTTTATATCTACACGTCTCTTGGAGACCTCTCCATTAGCTAGAGAGCACTTTCTGGTAGTTAGCGCAGTTACTTGCAGGTGAAGTCCAAGGAGTACCCGGTTGGTTTCCCAAGAGCTGAGAGCAGCAGCGCCTAGGAGGACAGAGCAGATGTTGCACATAGTGCTGAGCTAGACCCCCCGTGGTTGAGAAGATAGACTCCTTGCTTCCAGCAAACGCTGGAGGTGGGGGGGGAGCCCCCCAACCCCAACTTTTGGGTTAGGGTTGAGAAAATAGACTCCCACTTCCAGCAAATGCTGGAGATGGGGGGGCGGGGTGCTACTGCACCCACCGTGGAGGGCGGGGCTCCTAGCCCCACCTGGGAACTTGGCATCATTTCCAGCAGTCTCCCTTGGGGACCAGAGACCTCAAAAGACCCTCGTTGGTCCTCCAAGACAGTTTCCATTTTGGTTTGGTGGGTCTGAGGCCTGGACCAAGGGGCACTTGATCCATACTTTTTTAGGCTACCTGGCCTTTGATTGCACGGGAAGCCTTGGGAATGCCTATGGTCGGATTTGTTTTTTTCTTCAAAATGTAAATTTCACTACGCAGATTACACAGATCACCAGTTTTGATGCTGAACATTGTGACAAGTAGATGAACCCTGTCAACTTTGAATCTGGGATTTCTCTGGGCAGAATTTTAAATGTTGGGATGATGGCCCAGTTGGGAGATGTGGCAACTTAAACCTTTTAAAATTGAAGGACAGTTTGCTTAACCGGATAAGGGTGTGGTTTTGGGAGGGTTTTCCTGAAGTTTTGTCTTCAGCATTCTTGGTTATTTTCTTCTGCTTAGCAAAGATACCATGTGCAGTAAAAAAGCTGTCTGAGCTTTATGTCATGATAATCTGGTTCTGGAAGTTTAGAAACACACTCTGGCTTCAGATCCGTGTTAAATAGATCACTTGCGTGGCCAAAGACCTCAAACCTTGTGCATAGAAAATTTTCTATGAATTGAATAAATCATGTTTTTTAAAAAGTTAATGAGGCATTTAATTAATTAACAACGTCGGGTTTATGGCCTTTATGGTTACATTTTGAGGGTAATGGCATTCGGCTTATAGCCGCTTAACAGAGAGTTGTCCAACAAAAGCAGTTTGATTTTGCTTGGGAACGGGTGGGCTGCCCTTCAAACACTCCCGTTTATTTTTAGCGGAGAAAATAAACCAAGAAATGTGTTGCGTAGACAGACTCGCCCGGCCTCTTCACCTTTCAGTTAGAGAAACTGTTGGTGACGACGGTTGCCATCCATTTAGAGGCCATCACCCTCCCAGCTAGGAGAGTGTAGTTAGCCCACTTGACCCCCAACAGAGAAGGCCTGTGGGATGCTCGTCACAGCTGGATTGCATCCCTCTAGCTGGGGCCCTCTTGGGCCTTTTGAATCTTCCCAGCTGACCAGGTACCAAAGACGTGAGTTATAGGTCTAGTACTTCATGTTAATTGAACTTGGGGTTTAATATCTCTGGGCCTCAGTTTCCCCAAGTGTTGAATGAGGATAGTACTACCTTCCTTTCCTGATATCTCCTGGGTTCCTGTGGATGACAGAAGACGTCCTCACCTGGGGAAATGAGAAGCACCGTGTAAATAGTGGTATCAACGTGGTTGAGTTAGGACAGCCCGTGGCAAAAAGTCTGACCTGGCCATGGGGCTACTGCTGCCTTTGCTGCCATCTTCCAGGAGAAGAGAGTTGACTTACCCATCAGCTCGGACGGCCTTTCATTTCTGGGTACCCTTGAATCGGCCCTAGTAGTGATGAAGGTTTCCAGGTGAAGGCCATGATTGTCACAGCAAATAAACCCTGGGTTGAGTAAATTGATCTGTGCACAGCAGTTGGTGGCGTTCAGACCTGATCCCAGAGCCACGTGACAGGGCCTCTCCCTGGCTGGGGCACACAACTCATTAGCTTGCAGCCGTCCACTCAAATCTGGCTAGTGAGGGCCTGCTAAAAGAGCAGCAGCTTCATGCGGTATCCTGGATACCAGGGCTCGGGGCAGGTGGCCTGGGAGCCCGGAGGATTGTGGGCTTTCTGGCAGGTTGGGATCTAAACGGAGAAACGCATTCGTGGGCGTGCCTTTTCTCTTCCTCCTCTTGTTTTGGAAGGGAGCTGCCGCAGTGACCTGAAGTAACAGGGCACCGATGGCCAGGTTTACCAGCATACCCCATTACGTTCACGTGGTGAGCAAATGGAACAGTCTAGTTCGCTCCCAAGTGAGTGGTCACCTTTGATTGGCGTGTCCTCCAAAGGGCATAAAAGGTTTTACAGAACCCACCTCGCACTTATGGGCGGCTAGAATGACCCCCGTTTTAGGTTTAACAGATGAGTTACCTGAGAGATGTCACAAGGAGGCCTGTTCTGACCCCATCCCATCCCCCCCTTACCCAGCAGACCGTGTGTTAGGCCACATGCAAGCTCTGCCTACTCCCAGCTCTCAGAACCTGACAGCTCTCTGCTGGGCATGACTTACCCAGTATAAACAGTAAAACTGTGTTTTCTGGTGGCAAATGCTTTCGATGTGTTTGAAAACTTTCTTAAGGTAATAAAACGTTGAATAAGTTACTGCTCTGCTTACTGGGAGTGGTTCATATTAATATTTTAACAAGCCAAAGAAATAAGATTAATAACAGTGATTCTAATGCACAGTGTTGACACAGAACACCTTCGGTGGGGGGGGGAGGGTGAACGTTTGATTCTTGAAATGTGGAGGTTGCAGCATGTGGTATATCAGGTTCCTGCCATTAACTTTGGTAAATATGAAAATATTAGACTGATTCTGCCCCGAGAGGGTGGAGTGCGGCAAAATAGAGGGTGGGGTTATTGGAAGCATTTTGTGTCATTCCTCGAGGATGGAGAGAGAGAGCTTCTCTTTAACTCTACTTAACATGCAAACAAGAGCATCTGAGGCCCAGGTTCTGATTTGGGGTCTTAACAGGGGGTGCGAGGATGTAGCTGACCTGGGTGTCCCTCCTCTAAGCTGGGGAATGTTCTCCGGCTGATTTAAGCTCTCTTTAAGCATTGGTCATCCATACTTTTATCTACACTTGTGTTATCATCCCCTGCCACCGACTGAACGGACCCATCAAGTGAGAATGGTCTGTACTTGGCAATGTGTCATCTAAGATGTTAGCAGCAGTGACACCTCTGTACTGGTCATGTCGGCCCCTGGACTGAGGGCTTTCATCGCTATCCGAATGCGTCCTCTCAGCAGCCCTGTGGAAGCTTGGAGAAGTTCAAGGGTAACTTGCCCATGGCCAGGCCACTGGTGCAGCAGAGCCTTAGACAACACTGTCTGCATCTCCAAGCCCTTCGCACGCACTCTTGCCCCCCCACCAAGATGCCTGCCGCCTGCCCGCGCCATAGTGGGCTTTTGGACCCAAGGATGTATGCCTTTGAAAGTGGGCACCGCCAAGCTGTGGAGAGGTCACCCTTAACAAGGTTCACTGTGTGGTGGTCTGATGGTATCTCCTCTCCTCTCCCCATAGGAAGTGGTCTTGTACTGCCTGGAGAACAAGATTTGTGATGTGAACCACCGCGACAACGCGGGTTACTGTGCCCTGCACGAGGCTTGTGCAAGGGGTTGGCTCAACATTGTACGACACCTCCTTGAATATGGCGCCGATGTCAACTGCAGTGCCCAGGATGGAACCAGGTCAGTGGCGGTCTTGCTCTTGGCCTGGCCCTGCTGGGGCATAGGCAGCGGTTCTCAGGGTGTGCGGGGAACCCCAGAAGGAAAGATGGAGAGTGAGTGCCATGTAAGCGCACTGATGGCGGAGTCCTCTAGGATGGAATCGGACAGCTCTTTCTGGCAAATTTACATAGAACTTTAAAACTTTGTGACGCTGTTATGGACAGAAGTCCCTGCAAATGTTGAGCCTGCATGAATAATCAGGGGTGTTCTCTTTTAAGACCCTGGACTCTTCCTCAGCGTCTGTTGAATCACAATATTTAAAATATATGTGAGTTGAAAGTTCCAGGAGTACAGACAGGTCCAATGGCGACTGGCTTGATAGGACCTGCCGTGTCCACCCACGTCCCCGGGCCTGGCCCCCACTCTGTCCTTGACCTCGGTTTATTGGCCGGAGGCCCAGGTCTGAGTCAGCCCAAGCATCTTCCTGGTTGTGCCTGGGATGCTACCACGAGGCAGGGCACTGGGGCTTTCCTGACAGTCATAAAGTTAGCAAAACCGAAAGGTATTTGGTGGTTCATGGTTTCCAAATAGCATTCTTTCTGGATGGGACTGCGGACAGTGTTCCTGACCGCAGCAGACACGGGCAGGAGGACCCTGTACCCTCCTGAGAACTCGCCCTGCCTGTCGACTGCTTCTGGGCGAGAGGGTTGATCACTCATCTCCAAGTCGGTTTCAGGAGAGGTTCCACTTTGCCCCTAGTTTCTTTTACAAAGTGCACTTTTTGTTGTTGTTTGTAATGGTATAACAATTGCTTGTCGTATTGGCTTCCATGATGCTGGGATATCCCCGCCCCCCCACCCCCACCCCCCCGCCGTAAGTTATCTTCTTACAGTCTGTCACTATTTAAGTTCATTGGAAACGTTTTCATCGTGGCCTGAGTTCCTCCTTGGGCCGTGCGTTAAGAGAGATTTGCATTTAAGAATTAGGCCTGAGATTGTCCCTTCACCTGTCCTGTAAAGGGTTATGTGTCGAAATGACAGAGTAATTTGTCGCTTGACCATGGGCCAGTCACAGTGCCTCAGTTCCCTAGGTGGAATGGCAGTGACCGTACACTCACCTCCTCGGTGAAATAGCGTACCTACGAGGCTTGGCCGCACACGCTTGATTTTGCCGTGTCGCTAGAAGCAAGCGGTCGCGTGCACAGGTGTAATCCCCCGCACCTCTCCTAGGCCTCTCCATGATGCTGTCGAGAATGATCATCTCGAAATTGTCCGCTTGCTCCTCTCCTATGGTGCTGACCCCACCCTGGCTACATACTCAGGTAGAACCATCATGAAAATGACCCACAGCGAACTTCTGGAGAAGTTCTTAACAGGTACGAAAGAGGTCAAGAAACGGTCTTGTTCAAGCATCTAGATGGTGACTTCACAGGCTCTCACCTGGGTTCCCCCGACCCCCACCCCCCATTTACCCTAAGTGACACTTTACTGGGAAAAGTGGCCTGACGTTAGTCTGTCAAAGAAGAGATACATACTTTGAGTTTTGCAAGGGAGGGCTGGAAAACTCTTAGCTAGCCAGGCTAGCTTCTGTTTGGCAGGCTGGGGCGGTGAGGCGGGCAGTCCCTCAGGAAGGCGGGTTGACGCGTGGGTAGGTTTCAGTCAGATACCTGGAGGCGTGTGCAGTGGGACTTGTCGGGAGGTGACACCAGCCCCAGCGTGAGATGTTCCCGAACTCCAGCAGCATTTGCCTCTTGCCAGCAGGCGTTATCTTGTTTCTCTCTCTCTCTCCCCCTCTCCCTCTCTCTCCCCCTCTCCCTCTCCCTCTCTCTCCCCCTCTCTCTTCAGACTATTTAAACGACCTGCAGGTTCCTGATGATTATGACCCCAGTGGCTCTTGGGAGTTCTATGGCAGCTCTGTGTGTGGTGAGCAGCCTTGTTCGTTTCAGTTGGGCGGGATTGCATGAGTTACAGAACGTGACTGGTGTGGGCGAGGGCTTGCGGGGGTGGTGGTGCTGTGAGCAGGGCTTGCTTGGGAAAGAATTTTTCCAGGGTCCTTTTTGGAGAACAGCTGGAATCTTGCTCCAGCTTACCGACCTCTCTCTTGTTTGCCCCCCGGTTAGAACCAGATGATGAAAGTGGTTACGATGTTTTAGCAAATCCCCCAGGACCGGAGGACCAGGATGACAGCGACGAGGCCTATGGTGACCTCTTTGAATTCGAGTTCTCCGAAAGCCCCCTTTTGCCGTGTTATAACGTCCAGGTGTCCGTCGCTCAGGGGTGAGCGTGGCCAGCGTGTGGTTGAGAACCAGCCCAGCTGCTCTATGGGGTGGCAGGAGTTAGAAATCCCCTTCAGCAGATGAGGGTGGATGGGTGGGGGGGTGAGTGAATTCCTCACCAAGTGTCCACCGACCTCACATAATGCAGTAGAACTTTTCCAGAAAAGTTTGGGGGGTGGGAGGGCTCCCCAGCAAACTACCCTCATTGGAACACACCCCTAGAGCCCAAAGGACACAGGAGTCAGTGACTGGAATTGCACAGTTTCAGTCACTAAACTCTTGGGGAAGGGATCCTCCCCAAACGGCTACCGTAGGGGCCTTCCAAGGCGCGTGAGGTCCACGGGACGATACTGATGTATCCTCTTCTCGTATAAGATTAGAGAAAGCCATATGTGGCACCTGGGATCTTATGTGTCTTCAGATTTGCTTAGATCGAGTCTTGTCCCCACGGTCGGGCCACTGTGCCCCATGACCAACCCTTTGGAGTGAACACATCAGGAGACCTTGCTCTGCTGTGTGTTGACCCCGGTGCTTAAGGAGTAGCATCCTCCTTGGACTCTGAGGCTGGGAACGTGTCTGCCTTTGTGGTGACATTCTATTCGGGATAGAGATCATAAAGCATGGCAGGGTACCAGGAAGGATTGTGCCACCTCCCTTCTCGAAAAAGCCTCACTCCCGGAAGCATTGAGGGGCGGCTTTGGAGGTGTAGGAAAGGAAAGGAAAGCCACGTGACCTCAAGCGTTTCTCACGCTCTCTCCGTGAGGGCCGGAGGAGAGGAGAGATCAAAGAGGTGTTTGCCATCTCCCTTGGGTTGGCATACAGACTGGCTTTCCCCAGTGACTAGAACGGGATGCACTTACTTGGAGAGAGGGGTGACGTGAGTTGTGGCCAGAGCCAAGGCAGCGCTGGGGTGGCCTGCAACGAGGCTCGTTCAGGGGCCCTGCTCCTGCTTTTGTCTAAGTTGGCTGATCCGCCTTAGATGGTCTCTTAACACATGCACATGAGTCCAGAGTTCCCCCGCTAGAAGTAGATCTTCCAGACTTCCCTGGTGGCGCAGTGGTTAAGAATCCGCCTGCCAGTGCAGGGGACACGGGTTCGAGCCCTGGTCCGGGAAGATCCCACGTGCCGCGGAGCAACTAAGCCCGCGCGCCACAGCTACTGAGCCTGCGCTCTAGAGCCCGTGAGCCACAGCTACTGAAGCCCGCGTGCCTAGAGCCCATGCTCCGCAACAAGAGAAGCCACCGC
>NC_041234.1:23039251-23065073 GCF_002837175.3 Physeter macrocephalus | reverse complement strand
AAAAAAAAAAAGAAGAAGAAGAAGAAGTAGATCTTCTAAGGACAGTGAGAAGTGGGGTGGGGGTGGGGTAATCAAAGTGGAAGTAACGGGCCCTTTCACTGCCAGGAGACGGGTAGTTCATAGTTGGGAGCGCTTCTAATTTTGCCGGAAACTCAAACCACTGTCCTTTCTCTGGTGCAGGCCTCGGAACTGGCTGTTGCTTTCAGACATGCTCAAGAAATTGAAAATGTCCTCCCGCATATTCCGCTGCAATTTCCCAAATGTGGAAATTGTCACCATCGCGGAGGCCGAGTTCTACCGGCAAGTGTCAGCAAGTCTCTTATTCTCTTGCTCCAAAGACCTGGAGTCCTTTAATCCTGAAAGTAAGGAGCTCTTAGATCTGGTGGAGTTCACGAACGAGCTTCAGACTCTGCTGGGCTCATCCATGGAGTGGCTCCACCCCAGCGACATGGACTCAGACGACTACTGGTGAGCTCGCCGGGGCCCGCCGTGTACAGTGTGTCATAGTGTTAATCCTTGTGCATATGTGTCATAATACGACTATTTCTGTAAAGAAAGGACACTATTACATATGAAAATATCTCTTCTTTATATAAGAGACACGACTCCAGTCGGAAGGACTTAGAAACATGTTTTTTTCTTTTTAAACTTTTAAGTCAGTTTTTATGAAGTTGTTATAATGTTTCTTTACTTTTCAATGCACACATGCTTTGGGATATGTTTGTTTTTACTCGGAACAATTGTTTCTTTTCTTTTTTAAGGAGAAAAAAAATAAGGAAAAGGAGCTCCACACTTTGACTTAATTTCATACAAAGCTCCGACGACAGAGGCCATAACTGTTGAGAGTGTGGTCAGAACCGTGTGGTTGGTTTGGGGGGTTGAATTCGGGGAAGGCACTTGGCGACGTTGTAACTTTTATGTTTTGTTTACAGAGTACCTGCTCAGGCCAGGTCAATGCTATTGGATATGATCCAGTAGTGTGTAATATAAATTCAAACCATATCCACACACAACAACTAATTGTATGAAACTTTTATATCCTAATTTAAAAGCTGTGAAATTAGTTTTCACGCATCAAACCGGATTGTTTATATGTTTAAACATTTTATGCTCTTATTTAAAGAAGACTTTGAGCTATTTTTTTCTGTACCCTGTAAAATACCGAAAACTAACATAATATGTTGAGGTTGCTTGAAATTGTACATAAAACTAAAATTTTCTGAATTGTGTGTTTATGTTTGAAATCTGTGTTTTAACTTTGTAAGTAAATTCTCTGCCTTTGTATTTATATTTTACAAAAATTTTCTTAAAAGGCAATAAACCTGTTGAGGAAAGGAGAAAATTGAAGTACCTTGTTTCCTATGTATTTTCCTAAAACATTATTACTGTTGTCACAATTTTTTTTAAAGTGGTGTTAATGGTCGTCTCCCTATAGATAACTTTAGGGCAATCTATAGTCTCTATAAACTGAAACAGACTAGAGGATTTCAGGGGAGTGAGACTCTGAAGACAATTTGAAGTTCTATCCTGAAAACTCAATTCATAGACATAGATGTTGATGTTTCTCAGATCCTTCTCCACCTTATCTCCTCTGATGCCCTAGTAAGCTTTTACATTGCCTTTGACCTTGATGGACTACAGTAGCTTCATCATGGCCAACCCTTTATCTTTAGGAATACTTTTCCCAGAAACAGGACTTTCATTGTGTCACTTCTCCCTCCAGACCTCGTGTTTTTCTGTTACCTTTTAACATGAAGTCCAAACCTGCTTGGCCCAATAGTCAAGGCTTGTAGTTTTGACCACTCAGCTACTCTACTGCTCTTACTTCTTGCAGCAGTATCCCTGTTGGGTACTATCAATTTCCATCCTACATCCTTTTAATTCCTTCTTTCATTGCAGAGGCTAGAAACCTGAAAACTACTAGACTCCCTTGCCGCTAGGATTCTGAATGGTCGGTTTGGAAGGCAGAGCGAGGTAGAGGCATCTTCCTGCTCTACTGGCTGCTGGTAAGAAGGGTTAGGGAGACATGCTGGCCAGTTTTAGTGACTCGACCAGCCTTCCAACACTGGGTCTTCAGCTTTGTGGGTAATGAGACACAGTAGTGATTGTGGTGATGCCTGGACGACAACCTCGGCAGACTGTTCTTAAATCCGGTGGTTCTGGTGTCATCCCTGACTCACATTCCTCCAGCCCTCCCAAAGATTTTATAAGCATCTGATTCCTTATATCGAATCCATTTGGGATCAGAATGCTCTTAGTGCTTTTCAGTCTTGCAATGAACCCTGAGAACACCTAGGCAGAGCAGACGGAAGGGGCCATGGAGATGATGTACTTGAGTGGGGTCGTAAAGTATGCAGAGGGAGGGGACCTGCAAGCTCTGTGACCTGGCAGGTGGGAAAAGAGAGCCGTGTTTGGGAATGGGGAAATCCAGCACTGTCAGAGGAGGAAATGAGAGAGAGTCCATTGTTGGTGAGTACCCTTTTGTCCTGAAGACAAAAGGGAACCAACAGTGTTCTTGATTTACTAATTTTTTGATCATAAAAAAATACACTTTCATTGTTTTTAAAAAAATCCCAGCATTTCAGAAATAGAGGTTCTTGTCATCCCAAGCCAACCCTTCCTCCCATTCCCCACTCCAGAGTTAAAAAAACCAGTGTTTACAGTTTGCTGAATATTGTTTATTAGGAAGTCATCTCAAACAACAGGAGAGAAAGACAAAGTAAATAGCAAGACCTGCAGAAATGATCGAAACGAAAGAACACTGGTGAGCCTGAACTACTATAGGTAACGAGGGGCTCCCGAGAGCCCAAGTTAAAGCAATGAGTAACTCCGAGGTATTTGGCTGTTTGTATTTGCATTTGTGCTGGAGGTACAGGGGGGGCCCGAGACCAACTGAGGGTCTATCCTGGATGAAGGTCATTTTATTAATAAAGCCAAGAAAATAAGTGGGAGCTACAGGTTTAAGGGGTGCAGGGGAAGTAAGTAATGGGCTTGGTTTAGGAGACATTTAAGGTTGTGGTTTATGCAGTTGGAGGAGCTGTTGTTGAGTTAGAACGTTTATCGTAAGAACCATCAGGGTGTTAGAAAACGTGGACAAAGAATAGCTAGGGTATCTGACCCAGGGTATATAGATGAGCTGCCCATGGCCTAGAAAGGTTTGGATGTCAAGGAATTCCCCATGGGTAAAGAGGAGGGACCATAGGTGTAGATGCACCCGCCCCCTCCCCCCACCCCACCCCACCCCACCCCTGTGGGAGCAGAGGGAGTGCACCCACTGGGTGTAGAGGAGCTCTCCACAGTGAAGATATGGTATAAATGAGGTCATACTGGCTGCAGCGGGCTCCCAGGTATAGATTCACTCATACTGCTTACCCAGGTGGAGAGTAGAAGTATGGTTCTTCTGAAGGTGCCTCTAAAGGTCAAGATCATTCCCTTTGTCTGGTCCTACCTCCTGGCTACAATGTGGTCGTGACCGCTATAGCCACAGCACCCACCCTGGACCATGAAGCATGGAAGTCAAGCACTCAATGTATTTGGAGGAGCCTGGGTACCTGAGGACCTAGTGGCACAGAGCCACCATACCAGCCCTGCCCTGCTCTGCCTGCCTTTTTATGTTTGAGAAAAATAAACAGTTCTGTTGAAGCCACTGTTATTTTGAGTTTTTCTATGACTCCCACCAAATCTAATCTTAATATGCTTATCATCTGTGTGCACTTGGGCATCTTCCTCTTTCAGCCTCATCAAATTGGCCCAACAGTGTAACAGCAAAGGGGTGAAAACACCCAAATCACCATCAGCCGGGCCCTGTCTGAAGTAACAGTGGTACATCTGCACAGTGGGTACTATGCAACTGTACAGGGAATTGAGAGGTAGCTCTAAATTGCTTTAGAAATGGTTACCTCTGGGTAAAGAAGAACAAGCTGCCAGGAAAAGGGCTGGAAGCTTCACTTCTCTGAATGTTCTTATAGTATCGATTTGACTTTAGAGGTTACATAACTATAAACCCAAAGCAATGTCAAATCAAAAAGCAAAATGAAACTAACCTTAACTATCCAGTCGGAAGCATAACCACAGGGAAAGGAACTACTTCAAGTGACTTTAAAACACAGTAAAGTGATTGTATAATCCCTTGCCCTAAGGACAAAAAAGTACAGAAACGGTTTAGATTATTTTCACTAATCCTATCCTTGGCGGATAGTGTCAGCATTGTTATGCTGATAGTGTCCTGTTTGTGTCGTGAGATGAAGCAAAAAGTATTTGGCATGGTTGAGAACTGGGATTTTTAGCATGGGAGAAAGGAGATGTAAATATAGGATTGGTGAGGTTAAATAGAAATTGTGTAGTCCTTGGGAATTCCCTGGCGGTCCGGTGGTGAGGACTCCATGTTTTCACTGCTGCAGGTGCGGGTTCGATCCCTGGTTGGGGAACTAAGATCCCGCCAGCCACGTGGTGTGGCCCCCAAAAAAAAATAAAGAAAGAAAGAAACGAAAAGAAAAAGAAATTGTGTAGTCCTGAACCTGAATTAGAAGTATCAGTATGCACTCATGATGAATTAAAAAAAAAAAAAAAGGTTTCCTTCTGTCCACTGAAAATGCCTAGAAATAATAACTAATAGAAATGAGCACCACCAACTCCCAGACTGTGGTTTCTAAATACCTTTTCTCACTAAAGAGAATTGAGGTTCCTTTGAGAAATGGTTGATCCCAGTGAGAGTTGGCAGGGAGTATGGACATACACAATATAAGCTGGCAGGGCTGTGTCAGACTCAGTAGCCAACTTGGAGAAGCCCCTATAAATATGGGCCACTTTTAGCATCAGTGAGGATAACTGCAAAGAATATAAAGTAGTTCCCTACCCCACCCCCCACATCTGCAGTTTCACTTTTTGAGGTTTCAGTTACCCACAGTCAACCTTGGTCTGAAAATATTAAATGGAAAATTCCAGAAACAATTCATAAGTTCTAAATTGTGCACTGTCCTGAGTAGCATGATGAAATTTTGCTCCATCCTGCTCAGTCCTGCCCAGGACGTGAATCGTCCCTTTGTCCAGCTTATCCATGCTGTATATGCTACCTGCCTGTTAGTCACTTAGTAGGCAACTGGGTCATCAGATCAACTGTCGCAGTATCGTAGCCCCTGGGTATAGGGTTTGATACTGTCTGCAGTTTCAGGCATCCACTGGGGGGTCTTGGAACGTATCCCCCATTGATAAGGCGGGAGTACGGTAAACATTAAATATGTTCAAATCCATGAGTTCATAATGAATGGTATAGATAAGACAACAAACTCATTGATCTCTTTGGAGGGATGATAGGGAAAACCTCATCATTTGAAACTGGCAAATATAGGGGAAAAAATGAAGCATTTCCCTGCCTTTCCTACATGAAATGTTTTGCTTTACAACAGTATTACAGCCAATATAATGTGTTACCAGGTTACAACCCTTAATGAAATAGCAGATCCAGGCAATGACCATTCACGAATGCCAACATTACCGAAAATAGAAAGAAAACACAAAAAGGAACAACCAGGTATTCTGAGCCTCCTGATAAGCAAACACTTCACCTCCTATGAAGTAGTCTTGCCAAAAAATTGAACCTGAAACTGATGAGCCTCCAGACCAGCACTGCCCAATAGAAATATGTGAGTCACCTGTGTAATTTAGAATATTCTAATAACTACATTTTTTATTTAGAGGTGTTTTGGGTTTTTGTTTCTTTTTTTCAGAGGGTTATTTTGTTTCTTTGTTTGTTTTTGGCCACGCCACGTGGCTTATGGGGGCTTAGTTCCCCAACCAGGGATTGAACCCGGGCCCTCAGCAGTGAAAGCGTGGAGTCTGAACCACTGGACTGCCAGGGAATTCCCTAGTAGCTACAGTTTAAAAACGGAAAAGAAACAGATGAAATTAATCTTAATATTTTAACTCAATATATCCAAAGCATTACCATTTCAACATGTTATCAATATAAAAATCGTTATTAATGAGATAGCTTACCTTTGTTTTTTTCTACTAAAACTTAAAAAAAATCCAATGTATATTTTATAGCACTTTTCAATTTGGACTGGCCACATTTCAAGTGCTCAGTAGCCACATGTGGCAAGTGGCTACCATACTGGACAGTGCACGTTTAAGATCTATTTACAATTTACAGGAAATACATGGGACAGAACGTGTTAGGACATTATGGGTATGCATTCAGCAAAAGCCAGATTGAGGCTCTGTAAGGCACCTGATTTGGTTTCTTCAAACTGTAAGTGGAAAAAAAAAAAAAACAGATGGAGGGGGGAACCTATAGACTAAAAGAGATTTAAGAGAGATACCAACTGCAAAATATGGATCTTAGAGTCCAGTTTGAACAGACAAACTAAAAAAAGAAAATATTTGTGAAAAACAGGGAAATAGGAACACTGAACATTTTTTTGGTAGAGACCTTATCTTTTAATAATACATGCTGAAATATCTATGGATGAAATGATAAGATATCTGGGATTTGCATCAAAATCATCCAGGAGGTGGGGGAAGGGGGAGGTATGTATAGACGAAACAAGCCTGATCATCAGTGGGTAATTGTTGAAGTGGGTGATGGGTACGTGGGGGTTTATTTGCACTATACTCTTCTACTTTGGGGTATATTTGAAATTTTCTACACTGAAAGGTTTTTGTTGTTTTTTTTAATGAGCATCAATACTTGTCTTTCAGAGTTGTGAGGATTAAATGAGAGCACCAAGCACAATACCCAGCAGGTAGTAGGCACTAGATAAATGCTTAGATTCCCCTTTCTAAAAAGTTGTATACTTAAAAATAAATAAATAAATAAAAGACCCTGAAATGATCCTGTCTCTTCACATACAGTTTGTAAATTCCTGCAGATTATATTTGTTTTCCGTATCTCTACCATCTGGTGATGACCTGGTCACTGGGAAAACTGGCAGAGAGAGAAATTATGGCAAATGCTAGTCCTCAATGGCAAAAGCTCAGTCAGGGGTGGGGCAAGACTCTGTGTACACCTATTATATAGTTTTTAATGTTTTAAATATTCAAAAACCAAAACCAAAAATAGATGAATAAAGATAAATGCTTAATTTGAATATAAATAGGAGCAAATGAAACTTTGTATCCCATTGACAACATTACCACACAGAGTGTACATCCTTAGTGGAATATATTCTAAGGACAAACATAACTGCAAAGATATCATGAACTTTACTTAGCAGATCTCTTGTAGTGATGTTTGTATTGAAATTGTATTTTATAGGCATCATAAGATAGAGCAAATGATAAGTACATTGGTAATTTTGGGAACTTCTGTGTGAGAAGGGAGGTATGAATATGGAATGTGCAGAAGGGAGAAAGAACCTTGTGATGTTGGATTTGAATTGTCAACTCAGTATTTAAACAAATACAAGCTCTGACTGCCCACTAAAAGGGCCTAAAAAACAATGAACACATCCAGGACCAAGTTCTTGGTTTCTAAATACCATTCTCCACTATCAAGAACCAGGGGTTGCTTGAAAAAATGGCTGACCCTGAGTCTCTAGCAGGGAACGTACAAGGGGAGCCTCACCCGTAGAGGAAGAGACTGGCACCATATGCCTCCCAACATGATGAATAAGAATAAGAAGGACACAGCATCACCTCTGCGGTGTTCTTGTCAAAAATTCGGAACCTGAATCCAATCATGAGGAAATGGATAAATCCAGAATGTGGGATATTCTGCAGGACAAGTGGCCTGGCTTTCTTTTTATTTCTATTTTTTAATCACTGCCATGAAAAACAAAAGCAGGAGGGAATGTTCTAGATTCGAGAAGATTGAAGAGACAAGACAACGTAATGCAATGCATGAACCTTGATAGTATCCTAGATCAGGGAAAAAATAGTTATAAAACACTTTTGACTAATAAATTGGATAATAAGCAAAAAAACAAGAACAACAACAACAACAAACCACTTTTGAGACTACTGGGGAAATTTTTAAACTCAATCTCATTGAGGTATAATTTAGATACAATAAAAGACACCCATTTTAAATGTATAGGTCTGTGAGTTTTGACAATTTTATACCCATGTAACCACCACTCCCAGTCAAGAATCTAAGTTCCTTTGTGCCTCTTTGCTTTCAACATTCCCCTCACCCCAGACAACCACTGATGTGGTTTCTATCACTACAGAGTCAATGGGGAAATTGAAATAAAGACCATAAATTAGAGGATATTATTGAATAAATGTAAATTTTCTTAGGAGTGACAATGGCGTTGCAGTTATGCAGGAAAATGCTCTTATTCTTGGGCGATGTATGCTAGGGTGTTTAAGGGTGAATTATCATGTTGTCTGTAATTTAGTTTCAAATGATTCAGCAAAAAGTATACATACACAGATAACAAAAGCATGGCAAAATAATAATTTGTGAATCTAGGCAGAGGGCATATTAAAGTGTTCTTTCAACTTTTTATAGGTTTGAAACATTTCAAAATAATAAGTTTGAAGGGGGAAAAAAAAATGTAATTTTCACCTCAGACTTTTTTCAATGCCTCTCATAACTGCTTCCACAGAGGGAGATGACATGAAGACAGGTTAAAACACTCTTCTTCCTTTTCTAAAAGGTCTTAGGATTCTGTCACAAACAGAAGGCCCAAAAGGTTTTGCAGCCTCTCCCCACTAAGGCCCCTCCCAAAGCCCAGGTTCAGAGTTTGGGGTTTGGATTTGGGTCTGGTTTGGGAGAGGGGGTGTCTCTCCCCCTCACACTGAAGCCACTCCATATCTTAGTCTGTTCAAGCTGCTATAAAAAAAAGCCATAGACTGGGGGCGTTATAAACAACAGAAATTACCTTCTCACAGTCCTGGAGGCTAGAAGTTCGAGATCAGGGTACCTGCATGGTTGGGTTCGGGAGAGGGCCCTCTTCCGGGTTGCAGGTTGCCAACTTCTCCTTGTATCCCCACATGGCAGAAAGGAGCTAATTAGCTCTCTGGCCTCTTATAAAGGCACTAATTCCTGTCATGAGGGCTCCACCCTTATGACCTAATCACCTCCCACAGGCCCTGCCTCCAAATACCAGCACATTGAAGGTTAAGCTTTCAACATATGAAATTTGAGGGAGACACCAACATTCAGTCCACAACACCCTCCTTCCCAGAGCCCTCTGGCTTGGACAAACGGGAGGATTGATCAGCCAGGCCTCACCCTGAGTAGGCTGTCCCTGCATGAAGTCCCTGCAGGCAGGCAGCCAGAACCAAGCTGCTGGGGAGGGTTGCTGTGCCTGCCATGAGAGTGCACTGTTCAGACCTGCCGCTCGGGGAGCATATTTCATGGAAGGTCCCAGCTGTCTTTCTCCTCTGGAACCACTACCGCGTTCAGGCCAAGGCCACATTTCCCCGGGGGACGGAGGCTGTTCCAGCCAGTGAATGTGCACAGCAGCAGTACAGAGGCCGCTCATTCTGGCCAGACGTGGGGTTCCTCCAGTGGTTGACTTTAGCTCAAGACTCTCCACAACCTGGCTGGAGATCTCTTGGCACTACACTGCACTCTGAGAGTGTTCCTTCCCCTCTCCTTCCACGAGTGTCTGACCTGATTGAGGTCTGAAAGCTCTCCTTTCATTTTCCTGCTTCCTCGCCGACGACTGGCTTTCCTATCTAATCCCATCTTGGCATCTACTTCTTGGGCGACCCAAACGCATACAACTTTCCCCCTGCCACACGTGCTATAAAAGAGGACTAGGACCAGAGTTAGCAGGCGCCCAGTATGATTTTGGAAACTGCTTTTTTTCCCTCAAGGTGTTTATATTAAAAGTAGGCAGAGGAGGAAGAAGAAGAAAGAGTCTGCTTTAGGTGACTGGTCGGGACAGAGAGGGCCTCTCTGGGAAGGTGGCGTTTTGAGCAGGCAAGTGAATAAATAAACTGGTTTATAGTCAACCAAAGAGATACTAGAACCCAGCTACACCAACCAAGACAGACGCATGTCACAAATGTAATATTGACCAAAATAGAAAGCGAGTTACAGAAGAATGTGTACAGCATGACATATTTCTCTAACATTTCCAAATAGGCCAAGTACAGTGTTATACTCTTAATGGGTTTCTGACCAGTTACTAAAGTTATAAAAACAAGAAGAGTGATACATGCTTAGTTCAGGATAGTTGTTACCTCTGTGGGGCGGGGCGGGGCGGGGGGAGCAATGGAGGAAGGGAAATGGTTACTAGAAGGAGGAGGGCATGGGAGGGGGGAGGAGAAGGAAGAGGAAGAAGAAGGAAAGAAGGAAGGAGGGAAGGAAGGAAGGGAATGCTAAGGATATAGACTTTGGAAGTAGAAAATTTTTTTTGACTGAAGCCTGTGTGATGCTTAAAATAAAATAACAAATAGTTTCTGGTCTTCAGGCACATCCTACATCCGCAATCCTAGAAGGAAAATTATAAGAGTTGGCAATTATAGCTTATCTGTCTGGCTTACCTCTACAGATTAATCTCGCTAGCAGGTGGGAGCATCACCCTGAACACGTTTTGGAGGTAACTGTGAGCCTGGCTGTTTGGCCCAAGACTGAACTTCTGCCTCTGTCACTCCCATCCCCAAATCTGCTAGATTTGCAAGGTCTATACAAGTGCTAACAATGCCCCCAGCCAAAGGCTTCAAGCTAAAAGGATGGGACGGAGAAGGACAAGCCTGAAACCTTTGTAAGTTGGCCTACTTGTTCTGTTACACCACGAGATTGCAGTTCCCCAGAAATGAGCAGCCTTCATGGCCCATTCCCTGGGGTCGGAAGCAACTGCTTGTGCATGTGCAAGGCTGGCAAATTTAAGCAAAAGATAGGCTTAAGGAGGCTCAACAAGGAGCAAGGAAGATTCCTGTCTCTTCTTCCTTCAGCCACCTTTCTCCTCCATCTTACACTTGATCTCTTCTAGTCACTCCCCTCCTTGCTTCCTCCCTCTTCCAGTTACCATGGCTGCGTAACAGTCACTCCCAAGCTTTATGGCTTATATTGGCATAAGGACAGGTACATAGATCAATGGGATAGAACAGAGGGGAGCCCAGAAAGAAAGCCTCACATAGATGGTCAATGACTTTCAACAAGGGTGCCAGGACTATTCAGTGGGGAAAGGACAGTCTTTTTAACAAATGATGCTGGGAAAACAGGATCCACCTGCAAAGAATGAAGTTGGATCCCAACTTCATACCATACCAAAAAAGAAACTCAAAATGGAGCAATGACCTACATGTAAGAACTAAAACTACCAAACTTTTAGGAGAAGACATTGGAGCAAATCTTGGTTAGGCAATGTTTTTTAAGATATGGCACCTAACAACAACAACAACAAAAAAGATATGGCACCAAAAGCATGAACAACCAAACAAAAAATGAACTGGTGCACATATATATATATATATATATATATATATATATCACTTTGCTGTACACCTGAAACATTGTAAATCAACTATACTTCAATTTAAAAACTAAAATAGGTTAAAAAGAAAGAAAATGGGCTTTCTCAGGATTAAAAACTTTTGTGCTGCAAATGATACCATCAAGAAAGTGAAAAGAGGGACTTCCCTGGTGGTGCAGTGGTTAAGAATCTGCCTGCCAATGCAGGGGACACAGGTTTGAGCCCTGATCCGGGAAGATCCTACATGCAGGGAGCAACTAAGCCCATGCACCACAACTACTGAGCCTGCGAGCCACAGCTACTGAGCCCGTGAGCCCCAACTACTGAAGCCTGCTCGCCTAGAGCCCGTGCTCCGCAACAAGAGAAACCACCGTAATGAGAAGTGCGTGCACCGCAACGAGGAGTAGCCCCCGCTCGCCGCAACTAGAGAAAGCCTGCGCGCAGCAACGAAGACCCAACGCAGCCAAAAACAAATTAATTAATAAAAAAAAATAAGATTGGAACTTAAAAAAAAAAGAAGATATATCGATATAAACGGCCAAAAAGTACTTTAAAAAATACGTTCAAGATCATTAGCCATCAGGGAAATGCAAATCAAAACCACAATGAAATACCACTTCACACCCATTGGATGGCTCTAATCAAAAGACAGAAAATAACAAAAGTTAGTAAGAATGTGGAGAAGTTGGAACCTCTGTACATTGCTGGTAGGGATGGAAAATGATGCAGCCACTTTAGAACACAGTTTGGCAGTACTTTAAAATGTTAACTAGAGAATTTTCCATATGCCCCAGCAATTCCACTCCTAGATATATACCCAAGAGGTATGAAAACACTTCCACAGAAAATCTTGTACATGAATATTCATAGCAGCATTATTCATGAGCGAAAAAAAGTGGATATAGGGATTTCCCCGGTGGCGCAATGGTTAAGAATCCGCCTGCCAATGCAGGGGACATGGGTTCGAGCCCTGGTCCGGGAAGATCCCACATGCCGCGGAGCAACTAAGCCCATGCACCACAGCTACTGAGCCCGCGAGCCACAACTACTGAGCCCGCGAGCCCCAACTACTGAGCCCGCGAGCCCCAACTACTGAAGCCCGCTCGCCTAGAGCCCGTGCTCCACAAGAGAAGCCACCGCAATGAGAAGCCCGCGCACCACAACGAAGAGTAGCCCCCACTCGCCGCAACTAGAGAGAAAGCCGGCGCACAGCAACGAAGACCCAATGCAGCCAAAAATAAATAAATAAATAAATTTTTTAAAAATGTGGATATAAATCCAATGTCCATCAACTGATGAATGGATAAATGTGAAAACGTAGTCTATCTATACAGCAGAATATTACTTAGCCATAGAAAGGAATGAAGTACTGACACCTGCTACAGTGTGGATGAACCTTGAAAACATTATGCTGAGTGAAGAAAACCAGACGCACAAGGCCACGTATTACACAATTCCATACATATGAAATGTCCAGAATAGGCAAATCCATAGAGACAGAAAGCAGATTAGTATTTGACAGGAGCTGAACAAGGGTGGAAGGAACATGGGGCTTTTTTGGGGGGTTGATGAAAATCTTCTAAAAGCGATTGTGGTGATGGTTTGCACAACTCTGTGAATATACAAAAACCATTGGATTATATACTTCTAACGAGTGAAGTTTATGATATATGAATTATATGTCAATAAAGATGTCAAAAAGAAACTTCCTGTTTCAAAACAGCAACAATTATTTTTGAATCCATAACTTGAGCAGGCCTCCTTTGGGAGAGCTTACCTCTACTCCACTTGGCATCCCTTGGGGTGGCTCAGAGGTTGGGGCTGGAATCTTCTGAAGGCTCCTTCTCTCACACGTCTGGCGGTTGAAGCTGGCTGTCGGCTGGGGCTCCACCGGGGGTCCGGCAGCTGGAACACCTACACTCTGCATGTGGCCTGGGACGCTTCCCTCCATAGTGGCTGGGTTCCAAGGGCAAGCAACCTGTAAAAGTGGGGACCGCTCTGAAGCTTTCCTTTTATGATCCACCTCTGAAAGTCACACACTGTCACTCTCCCCACATTCTATTTGTTAGAAGCGAGTTACCAAGGCCAGCCTATATTCAAGAAGAGATGGATTAGACTGCGCCGCGCGGCTTGTGGGATCTTAATTCCCCTACCAGGGATTGAACCCGGGCCCTCGGCAGTGAGAGCGTGGAGTCCTAAGCACTGGACCACCAGGGGATTCCCTCGACTCCATCTTATGCGGGAAGAGGATCGAAGAATTTGGAGGCCTGTTTTCAAGCCATCACATTCTCTCTGCTCCATACGTGCTCCAAATCTTTATGGAAGGGAAACCATTCAGTGAGTGTAAACCAAGGAACCCCACTGAATTTACGTTTCACAGAACGGCATAAAGGAGAAGTTTGGGCCAAATACTCACACGCGCCTGACTTGGGGTTACACCTGATTGTGACAGGGGCTATGAGAACCATCGGTGCCCTGTCTGAAGGGGCAGTGCGGCTCTGGGATGGGCTGTTGCTGCGATCAGACCCTGGATTGTCAGGTCTTCTGACCTTTCAGAAGAGAAGCCAGTAATCTGGATTTTTACGTGAACTCTCACTAGCATTCATGACATTGATAAAACACTGGGTAGGCCAGGCCAAACAAAACCATCCCAGGGAGGCCCCGGGCCCACCAGTTTGCAAACTCTGATGTAAATCCATGGAGGTTTTTCTTCACTCACACGAAAATATGGAATACAAATTTCCAGAATTGCCCATGGTCTGGATGATTCACCCGCTGTCAGGGCGGGCGCGGGCAAAGAGACAATTTCAAGAGCCTCTGCTTCAAACGTTCCCCGAGAAGCAGTGCAGTGAGGCTTTTGAGCCTGGGGTCTTGGTTAGTTTCCTGGTAAATAAATAAGTGAATCCAGTATAGAGCGTGAACTTAAAAAATTCTTTTAATTTCAAGATTTTAAATTTTTTATTACGCAAATGAACTGCAAGCCCATGGGCGGGGGCGGGGGGGGGAGACAAGGTTTTGGTGAATAGCCTTTCAACTTTCCTTTTCTGTTCATGTATCTGTTTTGTTTTGTTTTTTCATATCATACAGGTGTGTTTTTAAAAGTTTTTATTTTATTTTATTTTATTTTGGCCGTGCTACACTTGCGTCTTAGTTCCCCGGGCAGGGATCGAACCCATGCCCCTTGAAATGTAAAGTGTGGAGTCCTAAGCACTGGACCGCCAGGGAATTCCCATACAGGTTTTTCTTCTTGAATTCCCCTTCTCACTTTATTATAAGAATGTTAGTCCTGTGAGTCCTGGATCCTGTTCCCATGGTCACCCACTACCATCACCCTGACACTTCCCATAGCTTAAGAGCAACATTTCCTAGACCCAGCAGGTGGGTTAAAGACCAGACACGGCCACAAACTGGAATGGAGGCCAAGGACATGTGGTGAGGCCTCACAAGTCCCCCAAAGTCCCCTCTTAAAAAGTAGCCTCTTAGATTCCATATATAAGTGATAACATACAGTATTTGTCTTTGTCTGTCTGACTTATTTCACTAAGCATCATACCCTTCAGGTCCATCCATGTTGCTGCAAATGGCATTATTTCATTCTTTTTTATGACTGAGTAGTGTTCCATTGTATATATGAACCACATCTGCTTTATCCATTCATCTGTTGATGGACACTTAGGTTGTTTCCATGTCTTGGCTACTGTGAATAGTGCTGCTATGAACATTGGGGTGCATGTATCATTTCGAAGTAGTGTTTTCGTTTTCTTCAGATATATACCCAGGAGTGGAATTTTTTGAGTTTTTTTTTGACTCTTATCTTGAAAGAATTAGAAATTCAATGAACAAAATAAACTTTGAAAGAGGCTAAAAAAGTAGCCTTAGGCCCCTTAGGCCTGATGGATCTGTTGATGTCACCTGGGTCTTCATGTAAAAACTTCTGCCTTCCCTTAAATTTCTCCCTTCCTCTGCCTTCCCCTGTCCTCAGTCCCTGACCTGTCCAAGCCCCTGACTCTCCCCCAGAATCTCCAACAACTGGCCCCGCTCTCCTGACTCACCTTGCTTGGGGGCGGTGGCGGGGGGCGAGGGAGGGAGATAGGGTGGAGGCAGATATTCTGAGCAGATTGGACGCCCAGGAGCCCTTAGCTGAGACACTTGGTCTCACCTCAAGGAGCTCTCTGGAGACTGGAAGAGCACCATTTTCCACACGCTAGGCCCAGTCTCAGTGCCCTCTCCTGCTTCTAGCTCCCACTTCTCCCCGGCTGAGGCCCACACGACACTCTGCTGACTGAGACCCCTCTCCCCTTCCCAGCTTCCTTTCACAGCCCATCCTTCTCTCAACCCCCAGATCAACCCGTGTTTGCTACCATGTCCCTCAGAACCACTCTCCTCTTATTCTCCTGGTCCAAGGCCAGAACTCAGGCTAGTCAGGGCCCAGCAGCAAGTCTGGGTAGCCTCAAATATCACCCCTGCCTCTAGCCCTCTCTCCCTCCAAAGCATCCAGGGCTCCACATTCCCAACTCCCCTGTCAGATCACCACCACCGACCCTCCCCTTCTGCACCAACCTTTCCAAATCTTTCCTGTTCCCAGAGCTGTGGCTTCACCCTCACAGCTGCCCCCTCCTTTAGCTCTCTCAGAAACTGTCCCCTACAACGTGGTTCTAAAAGGAAATAAAGGGACTTCCCTGGCAGTCCAGTGCTTAGGACTCCATGCTTCCATTGCTGGAGGCCCAGGTTTGATCCCTGGTCGGGGAACTAAGATTCCTCAAGCTGCGTGGCACGGCCAAAACAAACAAACAAACAAACAAAAAGGAAATAAAACAAATGAAGTAAAATGTAAGCCACCACCAAAAATTCATGATTAGAATGAAGCTTCTGGAAACCCAGGAGGAGCTTATGTCTTTTCTGGTCCCTGGAACAGAACAGGCACGCTATATTTCTGCCCTGTGGTGTCGTAAGTTCCTTGAGGACAGTGGCCGAGGTTTTTTGTGTCCACTTGAGTATTGAGTCTCCTCAGAAGTCTGCTAGGGCTTCCCTGGTGGCGCAGTGGTTGGGAGTCCGCCTGCCAATGCAGGGGACACGGGTTCGAGCCCTGGTCCGGGAAGATCCCACATGCCGCAGAGCAACTAAGCCTGTGTGCCACAACCACTGAGCCCGTGTGCCACAACTACTGAGCCTGTGCCCTAGAGCCCGTGGGCCACACCTGCTGAGCCCACGTGCCACAACTGCTGAAACCCTCGTGCCTGGGGCCCGTGCTCCACAACAAGAGAAGCCACCGCAATGAGAAGCCCGCACACCGCAACGAGGAGTAGCCCCCGCTCGTCACAACTAGAGAAAGCCTGCGCGCAGCAATGAAGACCCAACGCAGCCAAAAATAAAAAATAAATAAGTTTAAAAAAGAAAAAGAAGTCTGCCCACCATGGCCCCTCTGTCAGTGCTCACTCTGTGTACACCAGCCACTTTGGATTCGGGCAATCTACTAAGAATTTGCATTGTCAGTCACTAAATTAAGCTGGAGAGAGTTTTCTTTGTATTCCCTCAGCCTGAACACCAGGCCTGAGTCAGGGCAGGCCCCGCCTAAATGTGTGCAACTGTACCTCTTTCCCCCCATCAGCAAAGAGAAATGACCCAACCCAGGAATCAGTGTTCCCTCAGGGAAGCCGAAAGCAGAGGGGCCTATGCTTTTGTTTATTCATTTATTTATTTTCTAGTTAATTAAACTATCCAGCATCTTTCTGGACATAAGAGGTCCAGTGATTTCAGAAATGAGGCCACCCCCATGCCAGGGCCTTTAACCTTGGAAGCCTCATGCTACATTGTCCTCCGGCAGCCGTCCCCTTCCTGCTCATCCATGTGCTCCTCCAATTTTTTCTTTCCTTTTTTTTTTTTTTAACTTTAAAAAAAACCACATTTCTTTCTTTCTTTCTTTGGCTGCGTCGGGTCTTAGCTGCGGCACGTGGGATCTTTGTTGCAGTGTGCGGGCTCTTCGTTGTGGCGCACAGGCTTCTCTCTAGTTGTGGTGCACGGGCTCCAGAGCGTGTGGGCTCAGTAGTTGTGGCGCCTGGGCTTAGTTGCCCTGCGGCATGTGGGATCTTAGTTCCCCGACCAGGGATCGAACCCGCCTCTCCTGCATTGGAAGGCGTATTCTTAACCTCTGGACCACCAGGGAAGTCCTCTATATGTCTTTCAATGGAAGAGAAATAAGCATCTGTCTTGTCAAATAACTATGAGTAGTAGGAAAATAAAACTAAAGAGAATATGATCAGACCTGTCTCTACAGCCCAAGTACTATTGCAACCAAATTTTCCCTCAGAAAGCAGAAGCTACCCCAGAGGTTTTTCATAGAAACTTTTTTGGAAGTGTAACATACAAAAAAGTACACAAATCATAAATACACATCTTGATGAATACATGAATTTTCACAAGCTGAACACACCCATCTAAGCAGCACCCAGATGAAACAGAACGTGACCAGCACCCCAGAAGGCCCCTCAATGCCCACTTCCAAGCACCTCCCCACCAAGGGTAACCCCTAGTCTGTCTTCTATCACAATAAATGAGTTTGGCCAGTTTTTATATTTTATATAAATGGAATCCTACTGTGCCTATTCTTTTGTGTTTGGCTTCTGTTGCTCAACATTTAATTTGTGAGATTCACTCATATGGTTATGCGTGGTTGTAGTCTGTTCACTCTCATTGCTATGTGGTGTTCCGTTCTGTGAACTGTCCACAAGGTATGGATCCATCACAATGCACTGATCCATTTGACTGGTGACAGTAACCTTGTATTTGAGTCCCAGAAAACTCCCTTGATTTGGATGACACTCTCAATGACTTTATTTCCAACAACAAAGTGGTGTTTAGGGAAGACCCATTAACCCGAAATGGCCTCAATCGATGCTGGTTTGCAATGCTTAGAGAGGTCACCTAGCAGAATTGGTTTATTTTTTTAAAAAAAAGAAGAAGAAGAAGGAAGGAAGAAGAAAGAAAAGGAGGGGCTGTTCAGGATGCTATAACAGAATACCACAGACTAGGAGGCTTAAAACAACAGACATTTATTTCTCACAGTTCTGGAGGCTGGGAAGTCCAAGATCAAGGTGCTGGCAGATTTGGTGTCTGGTGAGAACCCATTTCCTGGTTGATAGACTGCTGTCTTCTTGCTGTGCCCTCACATGGTGGAAGGGACCAGGAAGCTCTCTGGGGTCCCTTTTATAAGGGCACTAATTCCATTCATGAGGGCTCCACCCTCATGACCTAATCACCTCCCAAAGGCCTTGTCTCCTGATGCCAGGGGGTTTGGTTTCAACGTATGAATTTGGGGGGGACACAAATATTCAGTCCTTTGTAGAGGCAAAGAAAGTTAACCAAGGTTTAGCATTATTCCTGGTTACAACACAAATATTGGATGCTGTTTTGGACAAGCCCTTGAATGCCTGCTTTCAAAAGCAACACAGTCAGTGGTTCTGTCGTGGAGGCCACAAATGCACACAGAAGGAAGGCATGAAAGAGAGAACCTAATGGTTGGACAACAAGTGCTTATAGCTTTGGATAGAATTTCCACACAGAAAGTGTAGGGGCTCAAACTACTCAGTGAGTAGTGCGGATGAAATCACTAACGTCAAAGATTTGTGGAAAGTTTAATAAAGTGGCTTTGGGCTATGACAGTGGAAAAGGCAATACAATCTCAACTTATGTGTCATTTTAATAATAAGTTCTTCTAAATAATAAAGGTAACTCTGATGGTTTTAAAAATACATTCACAAATTCTTTAACACTCCTCCCTTCAAGAGGTGGAGCCAAATCCTCTTTCCCTTACTGTGGGCTGGACGTGGTAATGAGGCTTCTAATGAATAGACTAAAGGGTACATGATGGTGTGTGGCTCTGGAGGTTAGGTCATGAGTCACTGTGGGCATCTGGTTGCTTGGTTTCTTGCCCTCTCTTGGATCACTATGTCTGGGGAAAGCCATCTGCCATGTTGGGAGGGGCCTGAGGGAGAGGCCCACGTGGTGACTGAGTGAGGGAGGCCTCCCTCTGGCCATCGTAAGTGAGGAACTGAGGCCTGCCAACAGCTATGCGATTCTCCAGCCCCTGCAACCCTGCAGCCCTGTCCCACATCGAATATTCTAGGCCTAAAAGTTCAAGGTAGTCACAAAAGGTGTTCAGAGACCTTCTCACTAGGACAACATGGGATCATTTTATATTTGGCCATCAAAGACATTTCATTCGGGCTTCCCTGGTGGCACAGTGGTTGAGAGTCCGCCTGCCGATGCAGGGGACACGGGTTCGTGCCCCGGTCCGGGAGGATTCCCACGTGCTGCGGAGCGGCTGGGCCCGAGAGCCATGGCCACTGGGCCTGCACGTCCGGAGGCTGCGCTCCGCAACGGGAGAGGCCACAGCAGTGAGAGGCCCGCGTACCGAAAAAAAAAAAAAAAAAAAAAAAGACATTTCATTCATTGAACGGATGGATGGATGGATGGATGAATAGATGAAGGAATGAATCTGGGCTTAAAGATGGCATTTTTTTTTTGGCCGTGCCACCACAGCTTGCGGGATCTTAGTTCCTCAGCCAGGGATTGAACCTGGGCCCTCGGCAATGAAAGTGCAGAGCCCTAACCACTGGACAGCCAGGGAATTCCCAAGAAAGGAAGAAGGATTTGACATGAAGAGCCCAATGGCAGAAGCCAATCAGGATGCTATTGCAGTGGTCCAGCAAGAGAGGATGGGAGGGACTTCCCTCGTGGTGCGGTGGTTAAGACTCCACACTCTCAATGCAGGGGGCCTGGGTTCGATCCCTGGTCAGTGAACTAGATCCCACATGCATGCCGCAACTGAGTGCGCATGCCACAGCTAAGGAGCCCCGTGAGCCACAACTAAGGGGAGCCCACCTGCTGCAACTAAGACCTGGTGCTACCAAATAAATTAATTAAAAAAAGAATAAATGTTCAGTTAATAATGTGTTTCTTTCAAAATAAATAAAGACTATGCTTTAAAAAGAAAAAAAGAGAGAGAGAGAGAGGATGGGAGCCTGGGCCAAGGCTGAGGCTGTGGGGAGTGGACAGAAGGAGGATGCTTATAATCAGAGGGACATTTTGAAGCAGAGGTTCTCCATCATGGACCCCTGTGCCGGTCTGATAAATCATATAACCCCCATCTCAGAATCGTGCTTTACAATGCATAGAATAAAACAACAGGATTACAAAGGAAACCAATTATATTGAAATATGCTATCAAAATACCAAAACCCCACTAATTTGTGATATTGTCATTGTAGCCACAAGTCTTTTGACACTTCCCCCATTGACAGGTGGGGTCTTTGTCCCCTCCCCTTGTATCTAGGCTGACCTTAGTAAGAAATTTGCTCGACCAATAAAACGTGGCAGAAGCGACATTCTGTACTTCCTTTTTTTAACTGAGGTACAATCGACATATAATATTCTATTAGTTTCAGGTGTACAACATAATGATTCGATACTGGTATATATTATGAAGTGATGACCACAATAAGTCTAGTTACCATCCCATACATAGTTTCAACATTTTTTTTTTCCTTGTGATGAAACCTTTTAAGATCTACTCTCAGCATCTTTCAAATATGCAATGCAGTGTTATTAACTATAGTCACCATGCTGTCTATTATATCCCCAGGGCTTATTTATTTTAAAACTGGAACTTTGTACCTTTTGACCCCCTTCATCCATTTTGCCCACTTGACATTCTGGAATTTCCTTTTTAAAAAAAAAAAAAATTAATTAATTAATTATTTATTTTTGGCTGCGTTGGGTCTTCGTTCCTGCGCACGGGCTTTCTCTAGCTGCGGCGCACGGGGGCTACTCTTCATTGTGGTGCGCGGGCTTCTCATTGCGGTGGCTTCTCTTGCTGCGGAGCACAGGCTCCAGGCACGCAGGCTTCAGTAGTTGCAGCGTGTGGGCTCAGTAGCTGTGGCACGAGGGCTCAGTAGTTGTGGCTCATGGGCTCTAGAGCGCAGACTCAGGAGTTGTGGTGCATGGGCTTAGTTGCTCTGCGGCATGTGGGCTCTTCCCGGACCAGGGCTGGAACCCGTGTTCCCTGCGTTGGCAGGTGGACTCCCAACCACTGCGCCACCAGGGAAGCCCGACATTCTGGAATTTCTAAGGCTAGATCAGAAGATGTCTGGCAGCTTCCTCCCTATTCTCTGGAACACTCTTTTTTCCTCCCTAGGAGGCTGCCTAGAGGTGCAGAGAGACAGAGATGCATAAAGGAGCCCCCAGTCATTGGGATCATCCAATCTGAGGCCCCCGACATTGCCTGGAGCAGAGACAGCCCACCCAGCCCTGCCCAAAGGGCAGGTTCAAGAGCAAAAGAAATGATTGTTGCTGCTTTCAGCCATTACCTTTTGAGGTAATTTGTTCCAGAGCACAGATAACCAGAACGCTAATGGGTGGGCCTATTTAATTATGAATTAAATAGTAAGATCTAACAGCAGGCCTAACAAATACCATAATTTCAAATTAGTGATGAGTGTAATCAGTATATTGAGGTATCGGCGTCGACTATACTGTAATATGAAAATATCTGTGATTTTGAGTGGTGGCCAAGTCACAGGTGCTGCTAATACAATGACAATGGTTGCCTACATGCAGGGCTGAAGGAAATGCTAAATTTCAGTTAAAGGTTAATGAAAAGAAAAATAAAAAGATTTCCCATCCAAGTTCACAAGTCCCCTGAATTCTATCTACGGATCCCAAGTTAAGAAGCCCTAGTTTAGAGAGAAATCGGGGCATCCCTTTGATGACTGATTCTGTCCTTCTTAAGAATTCAGTGAAGCAGCTTTTATAGACAGCTGAACAGACTGTATTTTTAAATGTGTTTTACCGGAAGCTTTAAAAATACCCCTCCTTTCATTCTTCTCTCCGCTCTCTGATGTTCTCTCTCATTTTTCTCCTACAGCAGCTCTTGCTGTCTCCTTAGTGTTCTCTGCTCCTCTCCGTCCCCAGAACCCAGCTGCTCTGGACGATGCAGAAGGTTCTCTCAGTCCTGCCCGGTGCCACCCACCCACTGCCCTCCTGCCTGAGAGAACTTTCTAGAACACAAATGTAATCCTGTTCTCTCCAGCTCCAGCTCCCAAGTCCACAATGGTGAGCGAGAGGGAGAAAAGCTTCTCTGACAAAGACAAGCCAGAAGCAGGCCCCTCTCTCCTGGCCACTGTTATTCTACGACACTTCCCTTATCGTTCCCCGGTGCTCAGGCTGCTTCCAGCCTCCCCGGGTTTGCTTTTGCATTTCTGCCCTCTCTCAACATCTTCCCGAATTCACCCCCAAGGCTAAGGCGGGTATACCTGTGAAAACTAGGCCAGCATCACCTCCTCCAGGAAGTTTTCATAAGCTCCCCCCCCCCCCCAAGAGTAACTAACAATGCCTTCCTCATTGGCCCACCTACTTGCTCAAAGGGTGGATATTTTTTCTTATACATTTTATTGAAGGACAGCACACATACAGAAAAGTGCATGTGTCATAGGTGTATCACTCTATGGATTTTTGTGGACTGGAGAGACTTGTACTTGTGTGTAAGCAGCTCCCAGAATAAGGAACAAAACTTTCCCAGTCCCCCAGTGGTTCCCCCGCCTCCTCCCACTCACTACGCCCCTCCCCACCTGAGGATAACTATTGTCCAGACTTCTAAGTGCAAACACTAGTTTGGCCTGCTTTTAAACTTCAGATCCATGGAATCACAGAGTAGGTGCTTTTTTTTTTTTTAAATTGAAGTATAGTTGTTTACAATGTTGTGTTACTTGGTGCTTTTTGATGTCTGGCTTCTCCTACTCAATATCATGTTTATGAGATCCCTCCCTATTTTTATGTGCAATTGTGGATTGTTTATTTTCACTGCTGTATAGTATTCCACTGTGTGAAGACACCACAGTTTCCTTCCCCATTCTGCTGTAGATGGGCATTTGGGTAGTTTCCAGTTTGGGGTCATTACCAACAGCGCTGCAATGAGCCCTGCCTTTTTTTGTTTGTTTTTTGTTTTTGCAGTACGCGGGCCTCTCACTGTTGTGGCCTCTCCTGTCGCGGGGCACAGGCTCCGGACGCACAGGCTCAGCGGCCACGGCTCACGGGCCCAGCCGCTCCGTGGCATGTGGGATCCTCCCGGACCGGGGCACGAACCCGCGTCCCCTGCACCGGCAGGCGGACTCTCAACCACTGCGCCGCCAGGGAAGCCCCTGAGCCCTGCCTTTTGAGGAACATGGGTACACAATTCTGGTTGAATATATTCCTAGTAACCTACAAAGGCAGGTTAAAACAACTGCAACATTTTATTGCAAATCACTATAATTTTTTTTTTTTGGTTGCACAGTGCGGCACGTGGGATCTTAGTTCCCTGACCAGGAATTGAATCCATGCCCCCTGCAGTAGAAGCACGGAGCCTTAACCACTGGACCGTCAGGAAGTCCCAACAAATCACTATAATTTGTGTCTCTGTTTCCCTCTATTAGACTGTGAACATCTTTTTTATTTATTTGTTTTTCAAATAGCATGTTCCAAAGTTTAATTTTACTGTTATTGAGAGTGCCACAAAGAACTGTTTTGTTTTTATTTTTGTTTTTGGCTGCGCTGGGTCTTCTTTGCGTCTCGCGGGACTCTTTGTTGAGGGTTTCTCTCTAGTTGCAGCGTGAGGGCTCTCTAGTTGTGGTGCTCGAGCTCAGTAATTGCGGTGCTCAGGCTTAGTTGCCCCAGGACATGTGGGATCTTAGTTCCCCAACCAGGGATCAAACCCGAGTCCCCTGCATTGGAAGGCAGATTCTTAACCACTGGACCACCAGGGAAGTCCCTAGACTGTGAACATCTTTGTTTTTTTGGGTGGGGGGTTGCATTGGGTCTTCGTTACTGCACACGGGCTTTCTCTAGTTGCAGCGAGTGGGGGTTACTCTTTGTTGCGGTGCACGGGCTTCTCATTTCATTGCTATGGCTTCTCTTGTTGCGGAGCACAGGCTCTAGGTATGTGGGCTTCAGTAGTTGCAGCACACGAGCTCAGTAGTTGTGGCTCGCGGGCTCTAGAGTGCAGGCTCAGTAGTTGTGGTGCACGGGCTTAGTTGCTCCGCTGCACGTGGGATCTTCCCGGACCGGGGCACGAACCCGTGTCCCCTGCATCGGCAGGCGGATTCTCAACCACTGCGCCACCAGGGAAGCCCTGCAGGCAGATTCTTAACTACTGTGCCACCAGGGAAGTCCCCGACTGTGAGCATCTTTAACAACGGGCTGTGTCTTACATATTTTTGTCTCATCATCATCTAGCTTAGAGTTGCCATTCAAGAAATATTATTTAAATGAATGAATACTGAATGCCGATAAATTGCTAGGAGAAAAGTGTTTCTCCTATGGCCTTCATATTGTTTTATCCTTCTGTTCCTAGATTCTCCCAGATTCTGTTATTTACTATTTATATTTTTCGATCAGTTTGTTTCATTTTTATTAAAAATTTACTCAAAATCCTTTGTGGAAGAATGTGAGACACACACACACGCACACACACACACACACACACACACACACACAGAGCTTCCTTTTTCCTATCTAAATTCAGAAAGCAGTGGGACTAATTTGACTATGTGATGGTCTATCTACTCTTTTCCAGGAGGAGAGTCTTAGCTACCTTAGGAAGTCCCTGTTCCTGGGACAGGAAGCAGCTTGAGTCATTTAGGTCACACTCCAAATGTTTTATCATTTCAGTTGTTGAAAAATACCATGCACACAGAAAGGAAGTTATTTTATCTTTAAGTAGCACTTCGGGGCATACCTATAGGAGATTCGCTCCTCTAGAACTTAATCATCCCAGTTTAGCTTTTCACACTTTTGGTGACTTCTTGCAGGGTATGAGTGTGTGTTTTGTTTCATTTTGACTCCATCTCCAAGAATGGTTCCTCTCTGTAAGTTAAAACGGTAATGAATTCTTACAAAGATCTGACTTTCAACTGCAAAGTGATCAAAAGAAATATTTAAAACTGTTTTACTGCTTCTGCTAGTTTATCATCACTGTTATTGCTGGAAATATTAATTCACCATATATTTAGTTCAGTCTTTTCTCTCACTCCCCGCAGTGTGATTTAGGTTATTTCTCGTGGCTTTTAGAACACGGTTCTCAAGGTTGAGAGTTGGGTGGGTGTCTGGCTTTGGGGGTTGGCAGAGGCATATCCATCCCCCTAGGCAAAATAGAAATGTGTTTAGTGTTATTAGAATGGTTTAGAGCTGTGTCCAAATGCAAGGTTGACTCATGTATTAGTTACCTATTACTGCATAACAAATTACCCCACAATTCAGTGACTTAACAACAACAAAACATTTATTATCTCGCAGTTTCTGTGGGTCAGGAATTCAGGAGTCAGGGGCCTTCATGAGGTTGTATTCAAGATGTCTGTCTGGGCTTCCCTGGTGGCGCAGTGGTTGCGCGTCCGCCTGCCAATGCAGGGGAACCGGGTTCG
>NC_041234.1:23038207-23038961 GCF_002837175.3 Physeter macrocephalus | reverse complement strand
CCTGCGCGTCCGGAGCCTGTGCTCCGCAACGGGAGAGGCCGCAGCAGAGGGAGGCCCGCATACCACAAAAAAAAAAAAAAAAAAAGAAAAAGATGTCTGTCTGAAGATTCCACTGGGGCTACCAGATCTGTTTCTAAGATGGCCCATACACATGGCTGTTGGCAGGAGGCCTCAGTTCTTGGCTCACCCAATAGGGATGCTATGTGCCCATGACATTCAGGAGGCTGAATGTGCCCATGTCATGGCAGCTGGCTTCCCCAGATAGCAATGAGGAAGCCACAATGCCTTTTCTATCCTAATCATGGACGTCACATACAGTCACTTCTGTCACATTCTATTTATTAGCAGTGAGTCATTAAGCAAAGCCCATAACCAAGGGAAGGAAAATCAGTCTCCACCTTTTGAAGGGAGGAGAATCAAAGAATATGTGGACATATTAAAAAACCACCACAGGTGTTAAATATGTTAATTGAATCCAATCAAATGTTGAGGCAACATGGGTGGTAGCTACATATTTCTCTCTCCTTCAATCAGATGACAGGGCAGAGAGAGATCAGAGGTTAGAAAAGAATCAGGGTAGGATTTACCTTGAACTGGGGACCTGAGATTAAGAAAAAAAATTCCACCTGAAAGGTATGGCCGTGGATCTTCAGTTGTCATAGCAACTATAAACAGAATTAAGAAGGGCTCTGGGGCTTCCCTGGTGGCGCAGTGGTTGGGAGTCCGCCTGCCGATGCAGGGAACATGGGTTCGT
>NC_041234.1:23016356-23038100 GCF_002837175.3 Physeter macrocephalus | reverse complement strand
GGGTTCGTGCCCCGGCCCGGGAGGATCCCACGTGCCGCGGAGCGGCTGGGCCCGTGAGCCATGGCCGCTGAGCCTGCGCGTCCGGAGGCTGCGCTCCGCAACGGGAGAGGCCACAGCAGTGAGAGGCCCGCGTACCGCAAAAAAAAAAAAAAAAGAAGGGCTCTGGTTGTCTGTCTGGGGTGTAAGCAAATTCTCCTTGGAGATCTGTAGGGCCCATATCCTGCATCTTGGCCTCCAATTTCTAGCCAGCCACTAATGTTATCTATGTAGTGTGATGAACTCTTGACCAACGTTAAAGGCTGTCTCAAGAGAAGGCAAAATCATGACTCTCATACAAATATAAAATGAGCACATCACAGGTTTTATATAACTCATTAATTAAATGAGGGAATGGGTGAGATATAACTGGCTCAAAGGAGCATCCCAAGAACTGAAGCATTTGTAGATCGGGAATATTGAAATAAATTTGCAAATGGACGCAAAACTGGCTTTTGGGGTGGGAGTAGGGGTTCTCACTGCCCCAGAGAGAAGTTATTTGCTTATCTATAGGCGAGAAGTATCCACAGTGCTATTAGTTCTCTGCATCGTATAGAGTTGTAAAATAGCCTGGCAAAGACAAAGGTTCATTTTCTGTAGGTTCAGAAAATACCCCCACCGTCAGGCTCCAGCATTCCATTGAAAGAATAGCCAGTAATCTTTTCTGCTTATTCCAAAGCCTTACATTTTTCCTTGTATCAAGTAACCTCAACTCTCTTGAGTTGGCAAAACACACTCCTCAGAGGGTGTCCTTTGAACCTTGGGAAGGTTGAGAATTGAATATGGAGAAGATGAAATCAATCAAATATACTGTAGTGATATTTTGGTGTTAAGTTCAGGAACAATCTATGCATGTGATTTAATCTGTAGTGTTTATGACAAGTTGGGGGTAGTAAAGAATCTCATAGATTAGCTTTATGATTCCAACTTAAAATTGTATTATAGACTTTAGACTTGCAATTTTAAGGTAAAAGGAATTAAAATTTGACTTGGAAAGCAATAGTTGCAATGTTTAAGCCAACTGGATATTCACTATATTTACACATTTAATTGATTCGATTTTGCTTTTGGTCGGCCCTCTGTATCTGCGGGTTCTGCATCTGAGGAATCAACCAACTGCGGACCGAAAATATTCGGGAACAAAAAAATTCCAGAAAGTTCCAAAAAGCAAAACTTGAATTTGCTGCATGCTGGCAACTATTTACATAGCATTTACATTGTATTTACAACTATTTACATAACATTTACATGTATTAGGTACCATAAGTAATGTAGAGATGATTTAAAGTATATGGAAGGATGTGTAGGTTACATGCAAATAGTACACCACTTTATATAAGGGACTTGAGCATCCTTAGATTTGGTATCTGAGGGGTGGTCCTGGAACCAATCCCCTGTGGATACTGTATTAGGTTCATAAGTTTGCCCATTCAGGCATTCGAATGCTTAAAAAGAAAATAAAACAAATTATGTGTGTGTGTGTGTGTGTGTGTGTGTGTGTGTGTGAATATATATAAAATGTTTAGGGAAATTTAGCTAAATTTATAAAGGGATGGGACAGTTTAAGAGCATTTAGTCTTTTCAACTTGTCTTGATTGAGCCTTAATCAAACGCCTCTCTGAAAATGATTGCTCTAATTTTGTATAAAAATAACAAGGTTAATAAATGCAAGTTAAAGACTTGTGAAACTCTAGATTTAAAAATCTGGAACTTGAAAAAATCAATAGTAACTTAACACCTGAAATTGAAGGTTTTTTTTTCTGTATACACCCACACGAATTAACTGGGATATCAAATAATTCCCATTGATGGTTTGGAGGAAAGAGATGTGGAAGAAGGCAAAGGAGGGGTAGGAGGGACTTCCCTGGCGGTCGGTCCAATGGTTAAGACTCCTCACTCCCAATGCAGGGAGCACGGTTCGACCCTGCATGCCACAAGGAGGGGCCGGAAAAAAAAAAAGAAAAAAAAAGGAGGGGTAGGACATGAAGCAAAAAATGAAGTTATGTATTCTATTTTCATTTAAAATAAGATAGGTGGCAGGTTTTTGTTTTGTTTTGTTTTGGCCAGGAAGCGCTGCTTGTGGGATCTTAGTTCCCCGACCAGGGATTGAACCCAGGCCATGGCAGCAAAAGCGCGGAGTCCTAACCACTGGACTGCCAGGGAATTCCCTAGGTGGCAGTCTTAGAGCAGAGCCCCAAGATTCTTTGACACACTTCCCATTGAAAGATAAAAGGGAGGGGTTGATGTCCTCTCCCCCATTGGATCTGGGCTCTGTAACTGCTTGACCAACAGAATATGGCAGAACTGACACTGCTAGTTTCCTTAAGTAACTGGCAGCTTCCATTTCCTTGCTCTCTTAGGTGCTCACTCTTGGCACCCAGCCACCATGCTGTGAGGAAGCCCAAGTGATCCTGTGGAGAGGCCCACGTGGAGAAGAACCAGAGCCAGCACCAACTTGCCAACCATGTGTGTGAGCCATCTTGAAAATGGATTCTTGAGTCCCAGTTGAGCTGCCCCAGTTGACACAGCATGGAGCAGAGGTGAGTTGTCTGCCAAGCCCTGCCCAGACTGCAGATTCTCGAGCAAAATAAATGCTTATTATTGTTTACACCACTAAGCTTTGAGGTGGCTTTACACAGTAATAGATAAACAGAACAAAACTAACTTACACATAGTAAAGCATACAAATCTTAAATGTACAGCCTGATGAATTTTTATATTTGTAAATAATCAAGTAGTCATCAATCAGGTTAGATATAGATATTTGCATCTCCCCAGAAGGTTCCCTAGTCAAACAGCTTCTTGAAATACTAACCAGGCACCTGAACTATTAGCCCACAGTTCTGGGCAGCTCAGCATTTGTTTTTTCTCAGAGATGTTTCCAAACTTAACTGGATTAGAAACATTCTCTTCAGCATCCATCGATGGAATAGAAACAGGCTCTGATGTGTAGGCCAGAAAAGAGCAAAGGCTCGAATAGAAGACAGCCAGATTTCAGCCTGTAACCTCTGGGAAGTAGGTCAGCAGGAAAATGAGCTGATCTGCTCTTAAACCTCTCATCAGCGCATAGGGTGCTTTCTTGTTTGTTTGTTTGTTTTTGTGGTACTCGGGCCTCTCACTGTTGTGGCCTCTCCCGTTGAGGAGCACAGGGTCCGGATGCACAGGCTCCGGATGCACAGGCTCAGCGGCCATGGCTCACAGGCCCAGCCGCTCCGCGGCATGTGGGATCTTCCCGGACCGGGGCACGAACCCGTGTCCCCTGCATCGGCAGGCGGACTCTCAACCACTGCGCCACCAGGGAAGCCCGGGTACTTTCTTAATACCTGTAGTCAGGACTGTGAGGCCTGATTTAGTACTTACAGTCCTAACTCTGTCCAAAGCAACAGAGACCAAAAGGGCTTTGGGGAATCTCTAAGCTGGATGGAGGAGATCCCCCCAAATCTGCTTCACCAACTGCTTTACTTCAAACTGTGGGCTGATTTCCATTAATCACACTTGGCCCTAATTACCCTGGAACAGCCTTTCTTCCTTAGGCCTGGAGCAGGAATTTTAAGGGGCTCCTGACAAAGAAGGTCCCTGAGACCAAACAATAGTGGTCTCCAGGAAAAGCTTGGATGAGGAAGTGTCCATCCCCACTCCTGTCTTTCCTGGAGACCCAGGTTCTAGGCCTGCTTGTGATCTCCCCAGGTAGAAACCCGAGTTCCTCCACTAAATAGATTTTCCTTTTGTTGTCACATTAATTTGCAACTCATTAATAGTGACAGAAGTGAGGTACTGCACCGATTCCATTTGCATATTCATGAGTGACTTATTATTAAACAAATAAGATTTTCCTATCTTCGCGAGCACCCAAAGTAAGGCTGAACAGTACATTACGCCGGCCCCGATGCTTTATTCTCTCTTTAATATGTTAATAGATGCAGGTGATTTCTTTAAGTAAATACGCATCTGTAAAACAACACGTACTTTATAAAAAAGAAATCATTTAAGTAATAATCTATTAGCAAAGTTGGCAACAATTTAAGAGGAACAACCCGTTAATACCAACTCGTGAGAATCAGTTTGTGAATTTTAACTCGGTTGGGTGGTGGGTTGCGGACGATCGAGGAGGAGGACCTGCGAGAGTGTGTGCGCGCTTAAAAATATATTTTAATGAGTTTCCGGAGACAAGCACTCGAATCCTTCGCATCTTTCGGGTGCCGGCTCCCAGTAGGTCGAAAAAGAGAGTGTGTGCGCGCTTAAAAATATATTTTAATGAGTTTCCGGAGACAAGCACTCGAATCCTTCGCATCTTTCGGGTGCCGGCTCCCAGTAGGTCGAAAACCGCCCGCGTCCTGACCCGGATCAGCGTTTTTCCGACAGCCGCAGGGCACTGGAATCGTGATCTGAAAGCAGGCCGGAGCGCCACGTCTACCCCGCCGCTTTCACCGTGCCCACCGGCCCCGTATTAGGACCGGGTTAAGCCGGGTGGGGGCGGGGCAGGGCTTGGGCTCCCGGAGAGACTCCCCCACCGGGCCGGGACTGGTGGCCTCCCCTCCTATCCACCCCCGCTGCGGCACGGGTTTCGTCACAGCCGGTTCTTTCCTGCCGGGGTCAGGGTGGGTTCCCCCCGCGGCGGTGCGGAGCGCGGGGCCAACCGCGCACCCTTATCTCGGCCGAGTCAGACACTCGCCGCGCGGAATCTGTTGACATTTACTATTGTTCGCAGGAGTCCGGAGCACGGGGCGGGGGCGGGCGGGCCGAGACTGGGAGAGGGAGGGCGGCGAGTGTGGGGCCCGCGGCCGGCCGGGGTGTGTGTTTGTGTGAGCTCGCGAAGGGGAGGGGGGGCGATGCGCCGTCTCCACGGAAAAAAAAAGAGTGGCTCGCGGGCCCGGAAGCTTCCAAGCCGGCTCACTGACCGGTGGTGGTTGGGAGGCTGCAAGAAGAAAGACGGGGCAGCCGGCGGTGGGGCCCGCGGATGGAGGGGGTCGGCTCCAGCCGCACGGCCCCCGGTGACCCGCAGGACACAAGTGCATTTGTGCCCAGCCGTGGCGGGGATTAAAGTGCCATACGGCCCGAGCGAGGGGGGCGAGGCGGGTGGAAAACAACTCCCCGCGCGCACAAAGCGCGCATTGTTCCAGCCACCTCCATTATGCCGCGCTGCAGCCAAGAGCCCGTTTCGCAACTGCCCGCCCGGCGCTCCCGCGCGCGTGCGCGCGCGCGCGTACACACACACACACACACACACACACACACACACAAACAGAGAGCGAGGCGGGTGGAAAACAACTCCCCGCGCGCACAAAGCGCGCATTGTTCCAGCCACCTCCATTATGCCGCGCTGCAGCCAAGAGCCCGTTTCGCAACTGCCCGCCCGGCGCTCCCGCGCGCGTGCGCGCGCGCGCGTACACACACACACACACACACACACACACACACACACACAAACAGAGACACGCACACACACAGACACGAATTCGCCTGGGCCTAGGCCGAGGGTGGGTGCGCTCCGCCGGGACTAGGAGAGGCCGCTGGGGCTGGGGGGCTGGGGGGAGAAGGGGCTAGCAGGCATCTTTTTCAGCTCGGCTGTTTGTCTATTCAGGGCTGGGCTTTTTAATGTCTTCTCTCCCTAATCTCCTCCCCAGCACTTTTCCTTTTCTCCGATTCCTCGGGCCTGCCCCGAGCGCATCCCGGAGCCTGGAGCTCCCCGGGAGAGGCGGCGACAGTGGGGGGTTGGGGAGGGAGCGCTCTAAGCCGCTGTCACCCGCGGATCGCAGCCCCAGGCACGCAGCGCTTGCCTGCTCTGCTGAGGACACGTGCTCGGGAGGAACCGGGGAAGCGTCCCGCCTTCCAAGGAGAGGCTCCCGGAGCGACTCCATCCCGGGCTCTCCAGGACTTCCCCGGGACCGGAGCGGGAGCTGCGGAATCCCGCGCCGCACTGACGGGCCTGCCGCCGGTGCGTGCCAAGTGGGACAGCCCGGCCGCCCCTACCCTCACCAGGCCAGTGCCTGGGCCCTGTTCTCCACTCTCTCCAGGCTTCACGGCACTAGATAGGCTCCCCGAGAGGAATTTAAGGCTTGCCAGCCCCTTAGGACCCTACCCTTTTCTCCCCCGGGAGCGGAGCTGGGGTGGGGATGGGGGGCAGGGAAAGAATCGAGACGCCCCACTCGCCTCCCGCCGCGCCCTCCTGGTGGGCAGGTGGGGAGCGTAGGAGCCCGAGCGCGGCGAGCCAGCGCGGTCTGGTTTCCTTTACGTTTACAAGCTATAAATAAACTTCCCCTTGGGCGGATGCGCGCTGCGTCCAAGGGTGGCTTCCCGCCGAATCAGGCGGGTGGTTTACCATCCAGGCCGGGAGCTGGTCCTAGCGCGGCCTGAGCCCAGGGTGGGGCGCTGCCTCCGGGAAAGCTCAGAGGTCGGCCAGGAGTGGCCGAGTGACCCTCCATCCCTGCGGGCCTGGGGCGCCTCTGCGGTGTGGCCCGAGGGTGGGGCTGGGTGATTTATGAGCCATCACCCACCCCGCCTCTCCCGTTTCACTTGTTTTCCTCGCCTTCTCCAGCTCAAACCCCATTCCCAGAGCCTCGCCCCCAACCGTGCCCGGCGACGATTTGGCAACCGCAGGCTGCTAGAGCGCCAACCCCGGCCCCGGCGGGGCGCGTGTCCGCAGGGCGTGGGTGAGGTCCTCGGTGCTTTCACCTCCGCGCCCCCGCCCGGCGCGAAGAGGGGGCGGCCTTGGCCGGAGAGGCGGGGAGGAAGGGCTGGCCGCGCCACTCCGGAAACCGCGGGCCTGCCGGGTGGATCACTGACCCTCAAGGTCACGGGGCGCGGGGAAACCACCGGCCCACGCCAGAGCTGAGGCCAACGCTCCAGTCGTAACCCTCCTTGGGGGTGCGCAGCTCCGCAACGGAGCCCAGAGGACGAGATAGAAGACGGAGCGCAGAGGCCACCACGGGTCCCAACACTGCCCTCCATCAAAGGGGCGCCGTTTCAGTCGGCTCGGCGCCCACACTGCGAAGTCTGGGGCCGGGCCTCCTCGAGTCCCCAGCACACGTGTGTGTGTGTGTGTGTGTGTGTGTGTGTGTGTGTGTGTGTGGCAGTGTACATGTATGGGCCTACGGGGATTCTAAAAGGAGTGGGGTGACTCTGGCAGCTGCTACGTTCGTTTCCGCTGAGACTTGGGAGGCCGCGGAGGAGAGGCGGCCAGCGGAGTGGGCGAGAGCCGGGCTTGGGAACGGGGAGGGGGCGTCTTCCCCCCGGGAGGCTCCGTAGCGAGCGCCCCCAGCATCCTCTACCCTCCCGTCTCCGGGCCGCAGCCCCACACCGCCCCAGGCTCGCTCCTCTGCTCCGTGTTTATTTAACCCTCAACCCCTCCGCGGCAGCTGCGGGTAGAGGGATTCCCGGCGGCGCTAATCCCGGGGCTGGACCCCAACCTCGGGCCGCCGGGAGCGCCCCTCCCCTTCCCGAACCTCGAGGTCGAAGGTCCCAATGGGCCGGCGCCTCCGCTACCTAAATGGGCCTGGGGACCGTAAGGGGTCGACAGAAGGGGACCCTTGGCAAGGTCCCCATTGTTCCCCGGGAGCTGGGAAGCTGACTCACGCTCCGAACACAGAGCGATGCCGAGTGTTTTCTCGGCAGCCTTCACCCGAGTGCTTTATTTAGACAGGCTTTATTTACAGTACACATGTTTTCGGCTCGTTATTCTGGAGGCGGGAGTGGAAACTGGGCAGAGCAGGAGTTCTCCCCGTGAGCCTCACGTTTTGAAGGGGCTGAGGCTCAGCGCAGTCGAAGGATTCCACTCCCGCTTGCTATGTTCCCTAGTGAGATGATGCGGAGGAAAACAGTGAACGGGTGGCAGTGGAGGGCGCTGGGGGTGGTACACAGGGGGGTCACCCCCTCCCACAGTGCCGCTCTTCAAAATGCATAGCACCCCAGGCATGTGAGATATCCGCAGGCCCATTGTACAGACTTGGGGTGGGGACAGAAATTCACACAGACAACACACACCAGCTTAGTGAGAAAAGCGTCTTTAACTCTTTTTCCTGGGCTTCTTCCTTCCGGTTTTGGACTTCTCGGGTTATCCAGGTCTTGGTCTCTCTGGATTCTGGGAAAGGCCTTGTCCAGATTCCTGAGTGGAGGGTACAGGCCAGCCAGGCGGCTCGAAGGCCTCTGGTTGCCAGCCTGTAGTCAAGCCTTTTTGGCAGCTACTCAGTAAGTGGGGTGGTCCGGTTAGGGGCTGCAGGAAATTGTCTGAGCTAGGTGAAATATTTTTGAAAACCTTTTGGGGGTTTTGACTTGAAGCTGGCAACGTTAAACCAAACCAAGGTTAACGAGTTCTCTCTCCTGACTTTTTAGGTGCAGTTCAGAGAAAACTGGGGGTGGCGCTCTTTAGAGGAAGTAGGTTTGATGGCATTTCCTCTCATTTTTCTCCACCGCGAGGTGTTGCAGTCGTCCCCCCTGCTGCTTGCAGAGTTCAGTAGCCTCTCTCTGGTTGGGGGTGGCAGAAGGGCTTCTCTGGGGTCCCTCTTTGGGGGGCCCGCAGCTGACTTGGTCTCTCATGGCCACTGAATTCGAAGTCTTAGCCCGTTTGCTTGCTTCTGACTCCTGCTTGGAGTGAAGGGCAGCCTGACCAGAGGTGCTCGGGCCCTAGGAAGTGCACAGGACACAATACAGACACTCGGGGCCTCTTCTCCTGGCCTTCCCCTAGCGCAGCCCCGGGTCTGTTCAGGAGTCAAGGCCTAAAGAGCCTTTGCCTGGGTTTCTCTCCCTGTCTTGAGTCTCTGGCTGCAAGTCCTCAGCTGCTTTCTGGGGTTTATCTGCAGTGCTTCCCTTCCTGAATCCCACACCCTTTGGTCCCTGCCCCCTGGCTTGCGGGGCTGACTTTTCGCCTGCACACATGCCCACCCCATTCCCGTTTTCAAGCCGCAGTGTTGGAGCTGTGCGGGCCAGAGCTGAACTGTGGCCATGCGAGAGAAGGAGGTGGCTTGACCTTTGCAGGAAGGGAAGAGAAGGCAGATTCACAGCTCGCAGCGCTGCTGGGAGACCCGGGGCTGCACAGGGAGCCGCAGGCGTTGCTACAGCCCCAGAAGCTCTGACGGGAGCCTGTAAGAGGAAACCAGCTCCGGGAGGCGGAGAGCTTCTGTGCGATGTGTGTGTGTGTGTATGCGTGCACAGGCCGCTCATCGAGAGAGGAACTGCCTTTGTTCGGGGGGGAGGGGGGAGGCTGAGGCTGCTGCCAGTGTAGGGCAGTCGGCAGTGGGGGGAGGCGCACAGAGAGGCTGGGGGCCAAGTTTGGGGCTGCAGTGGTGGATGGGGGCCTCTGGAGAAGACAACTGCTAAAAGAAGCTGCTCTTAAGAGGCCCAGACACCTGGACACTGGCTCATCAGATGTTGGGGGGTGTGGGGGGGGGAAGGTGTTCCAAGCAGCTTAGGAAAGTACAGCCTAGAGGGGGTAGAATTTAGAACTGCCAAAGGACAGAGAGCCTGGAGCCAGCTTGGGTTTTTAAACATTAAGATTTGGGGTGGCGTCTTTGAGACAGCACCTTCCCGGGGAAAAACAGCAGGCCCTTTACTTGGAAGTCCCCAGAGGCCCCAGGTACAATGAGCCAGCAGTCCAGGCTCATCCAGGGGCGTGCGTCTGCAGAAAGTGCAGCCCCCGCCAGTCGCTTCCCAGGCTCCGGGCGAGGGAGCGGGCAGTGGTGGGGTGGACCCACTGCACACCGAGACCGCTGCCATTGCGGGGTGAGGCGGGGCAGGTGCTGGGAACCATTGTTTGAGTCTGCACCCAGCGCTTCTCCAGCCGGGCTAATTCTCCACGTGTCCAATTTTCGTGTCTGAAAAAAAGCAGCAGTACAGAAACAAAACCATATGACAGGACTGGGCTGCAAACCTTGAAGAATCGAGAGGGTGGGAGAGGTGGCGGCTGGGAAGGGGGAGGGGAAAGAATGTGTGTGTGTGTGTGTCTGTGGGTGTGTGGTGGCGGCGTGGGGCGGGCGGCGGCGCACAGCTCAAAGTTTCGCCCATTTTCTACCCGATCTCACCTCCCGGCGTGCTCATCTGATGCAGTTCCAACTCCCTCAAACGATTCCGCAGCCCCAGCGTCCGCGGGAGTGTGGAATTACAGTCGGGAGGCGAGGCGCTGCCGCGAGCCGCGACGCGCAGAGCCGGGGGGTGCGGAAGCCCAGGCCCGCAGCAACGAGACGCCCCGGCCGGCTCGGGCTCGCCGTCCCCCCCGCCCCTGCGGCTCCGTCCCCTTCCCGGTCCCGAGCGGGAAGGTTGGTAACCGCACACGCTCTGCTGGCTGCGGGACAGGGGGGAGGGGGAGGAGGGGTACGGGGCTTCTCCCGCCTACCTCTCCGGGGCGCGATGCCCCCTTTCCCCTTCCTGAGATCCATTTCCTTAAAAAATAGCCTAAGGGCCAAACGTTTAGCTACGGGTTCGGCCTTTCCCCACCCCCTGTGCCCTCTCCGCGTTCCCTAAACCCGCCAGGGCACTTTAGGCCCGGCTTCCCCCCCTCCCCCCCGCTTCCGCCCGTGCACTAGCTAGTGGCGGTCACTTCTGCGACTCTTTGGAGGCCGACGGTCCGGAGCTTTGTTCTCCCGGGGCTTCCCCTCCCCCCTCCAAGTCATCCCCGGCTCCACACTTATCTGCCCCCCTTCCACGTCCGCGCACACAAACAACCCAGGTTCATAATCTCATTAGCATAGGCCTGGATCTGGGTGACCGCGAGGCTCCGCGCGCGACCCGGCGCAGCGCTGTACTTCGCCGCGAACCGGAGTTTCCATCAGGCGTGAGCCCTGGGCGGGGGCGGGGGCGGGGAGGTGGGCTTTGGGGCAGGATTGGGGCCGGCCGGGAGGAGGAGGCCGCCCGGGGCAGCCGGAGCCGCGGGAGGAAGGCCCCTCCCAGCGCCCAGTTGCCGTGGTCCCCGGAGCAGATGGCAACTTTGTCTCCTGGTGTGCGCGCAGCGACTTTCAACACATTCAAAAGGCTGCGCTCAGCCTGTCGGGGAAGCCTCGCTGACATTCAGAACCGATTAAAGACCCGAGACGGTGCCAGGCGCAGTGGAGAGTTATGAATTAATCATGGGGGTTACCGATATCTGAGGCTCCCCAGGGCAGCCCCTCAATTATTAAGCAGCCCCCACTGCCCACTCCTGACCCCACCCCCCGCCGCAAAGCGGGTAGGCCCGGCGTCTTTTGCGCTGCCCCAATTAACAGCCACCGGGTAATGTGAAAAGTGTTTGCCCTGCCACCCGAGGTGCGGGCTCAGGCTGCGCCGCTGGGCCTGCCAGACGCACGCCGGGCAGAAAGCTTAACCTCTGGGACAGGCCCCGCGTGAGCGTCGCACTGCCGCCCGGGAGTCGGGGGTGGAGTGAGGCGCGTTCTCAGGCTCTGTGCCCCAGGCGCGGCTCCCTTCACCTCTTGCAGGTGGGCAGGCCCTGGCTAGAGGGCGACGCCGGGGGCACCCTCCGCAGGGTACATGTCCTGGGTCTCCGGGGTAGCGGCAGGCTCGTGGCTTTGTGTAGTGGCTCTGGCGATGTTCAGGCATGGAAAAGCGAGGTTTGTGCGTGCCGTGAAACCCCGCACAATCCCTGGGCCTTCTAGGAGGCCCACTGGCTGGAACCCTCATGCCCCAAGCAGCCCAGAGTTCCCCTAAATGGGAACCTCCTCGACTACCGAACCCCTTGTCCGCATATTAAATCACGCACACCCTTCTAATCTTGCCTATTTATTTCCCGGGCCTGCCTGGCCACAGATTTCTGCAAGACAGAGCAGTCTTCGGGTTCCTCCTGCTTCCAGAGGGGCCATAAAAAACAGATGGTCTCATTAGGAACAATTTATGCATATATATTTCGAAGAGTTCAGCAGAGCCGGGGTAGGTTTGCAGCCCCTGCGTCAGGCAGGAGCAAAATATCACCACTTGCAAATGTTTCCAGTTTGCAAAGTAATGGTCTATCCAAAGTAGCTAAGCAACGAATTACTCAAACGCTAGAAGGTTAGATGCCAATATTATCACATTCCTCGTGTTCCTTAAACCGTCCTCCTCCGCGGTCACTGGATTTCGGAGGGAGGCTCCCTGGCCACGCACCCCTACGCCCGCGGCTTCCTTTCAACGACTATTTCCAATCTCCAAGTCAAATCACTTATTAATTATAGAGGCAACTCGAGCAAACCCAATTACCCGTAGGCAGCCCTTCCCAGATGGGAAGTCTGTCTCGCGGCTCCCACGGTGGCCCAATTTCTGGGGAGCCTTTTTTTGCGTCCGATTTCTTTTTGTCAGTGGTCTGCCAGCGGCCCTGAAGGTTTCCTCTCCCTGGTTTTTCTTCCTAGAGGCAACTCCATTTTCTTACCCAGTTCCCTTTCCTTCCTCCAAGGAGACCTCCCCGCCCCTTAGGAGGCTCTGCCTTCAGGCTAAATTTACCGCCGCGCCAGGTTTAAGCCTTAGGCGTTGCAGACCTGGCGCTGGAATGGCGGAGGCCGTAGACAGAGCCCTATTCATTTGCAAAGGCGGAAGGCTGAGTGATTCGCTCGCTTGGCTGCCCTTCGACTCCTCAGTCTTCCCTTCAGGCCCAGCCGGTGACTTGGACTCACCATGATCTGTGAGTTGTGACCCTGGGCTCCGCGGGGGTTCACTCCAGGTCGGAAAAAGGCCACCTCACTTTTTAATGCCGCTACGGTTCTGGCCATATGGTAATAATAATGCTAACCACCAGGACTTTTTGTGCCAAGCAGTTTATATATACATACATCTTCTTTAAACCTCGCTGTCGCGCATTTATATAGGCATCATTTCTCCCACTCCCATTTTGCAGATAAGGAAACTGAGGTTAAGAAACTTGCCTCAGATCACGCTGTTACTTGGAAATGAAGCCCTTAATTCAAAACCTGCGTTTTCATTCACAGCTTCAAAGACACCTTCCAGAATAGTGTAAGCCGTAGGGGGAAGGAGGGGGGCGGTTGGCGTGCAGCAGGGGAGGCCTAGCAGCGCAAAGGCCTCGGAGTGGTCTAGGCGTCGAGTAGGCATTTGGATAGCACACCGGCTGGACGGGGGAGAGACCTGGAAAACCGAGGCGCGCCTGGGATTTGGAGCGCTAGGGTGGCTGCACTGGCTGGGGGCAGGGTTGCGGGGCAAAGCGCGGCTGCCAGGGTCTTGCAGCGCGTGGAGACGGGTCCTGAAGGGACCGCGACAGCGGCTTCCGGGGCTGTGGCGCGAGTGGGACGCGTTGCGCGGTGCGGAGGACTCGCCCCGGCGACCTGGGGGGGCGCGCAGCGTTCGAGAAGCCTCGGGAGATACCCAGGGGCCGTTGGCCTCGGCCGCGCCTCCCGGCCGCGCTCGCTAAGATGGAGCCAGCAGTTCCGCGGAGGAAGGGAGGGGAGGGGAGGGGAGGAGAGGGGAGGGGAGGGGAGGGGAGGAGAGGGGAGGTGAGGGGAGCGGGGAGAGGGATGCGCGGGCGAGCTGGTAACCGTCTGCAGCGAGAGCCAGCAGTTGCGGGGGGGAAGGGAGGGGAGGGGAGGGGAGGAGAGGGGAGGGGAGGAGAGGGGAGGTGAGGGGAGCGGGGAGAGGGATGCGCGGGCGAGCTGGTAACCGTCTGCAGCGAGGAGTGTAATTGCCCCTGTGACCGCGGGCGACGAGGGCGGGGCGCGCGCCCGGCCTCCTCCCTCCCACTCCGCCGCCGGCGCGAAGCTGGCTTTTGGCTGGGAAGGCGCAGAGCACCTCGAGGGCTTGGCCGGCTCAGCGCAGGGCGAGGCGGGTGCTAGCCCTCGCCGCCTAGACAGCCGTCCTCGGCGCTTCCGCCTGGGGCCTTCCTCCTGCGCGCAGGCCACTTCCTTTGGCTCCTAGGCCCTTCCAGGCACCGGCCTCCCTCTTCCTTAGGGTGCGCCCCGGCCCTGGCCTGGGGTAGTCAGCCGCGCCCGGGTGATATCGGTCACTGGAGAGCGGCGTTCCCTGGAGGGGGCGCGGCGGTCAGCCTCGGGTGGTGGGTGACCTACGAGACCCTCCACCCCACCCTCGCCCCGGGCGAGCCCCGAAGCCCGCGGGCCTCGGGGGTCGCCCTGGGCCACCCCTGCTCGGCGAGGCCGAGCTTGGCTGCGCACACCCGGCCGCCTGTCCCCGGGTCGGAGGGGAGACGGACTTCTGGCACTCTCCGCGCCCCCGGATCTCCCCGCGCCGTCGGCGGGTGCGCTTTGCCCTTTGGTGGGTTCCTGACCCTGCGCCGAGCAGAGGGGGCCGGGTCGGTGGTAGAGAAGGGGGCCCCGGCCGGCCAGGGATTCCGGAGTTTGTAACCCGTGTAGTTTCTGGCTTTCACGGCTCGTTTGAAATCCTCCCACAGGAAGATGTCTGCCTAGGAGGCCTGCGCGGCTCGGAGCCCCGCGCGGCCACCCGGGTGTGTGTGTGCGGGTGTGTGTGTGTGCGTGTGTGTGTGTGTATGTATGTGTGTATGTATGTGTGTGCGCGCGCGCGCACGAGACCCGGGAGAAGGGAGAAGGAGCCGGCCTCAGCACTTTCTCAGTTGCAGTGCTGCGATCGCGTCGTGCGGCGCAGGGCCTGGCACCCAGGGCTCGCCCGCACCCCAGCCTCGGCCCGGCGGATGCCCCGGCGCCCCTCTTGAGCTTTCTCCCTGCCCCCTGGCAGGGACTGTTAACACAGGCAGGTGATGGCGCCCTGGCGCCCGTCGTGCGTTGGTCTTTATACCTCGTGAGTTCAACACTAATGAGTTATGGGTTGGCCCACGAAAACATAATGTGTAAATTAGGAATTTAATGATGTGTAAGATTAAAAGCTGCGCAGGGTTGCATTTATTTAAGGCTGCCATCTTGTGTTCGCAGAGAAATTACTTGAACGACATTGACCCCCCTCGCCCGTAGGACTGGAAATGGCGCGGGGGCGGGGATGGGTTCTGGGGGCTCCGGGCCCTGGGACTTGAGGCCCTTCTCGCCTCTCTAGCGGGGCAGGAGGTGGTCTGTGGCGGCTGAGGGCTGATTTTGGGTGGGCACATTCACAGGAGGGGCTGATTAAACTCTTTCCCCCTTTCTGGGGTCGGGGATTGGCAAGGCCCACAGGGGTTGCCAATTTCTGGGAAACTTACTGCTTCTTCCTCTCCTGATGCGCTCACGCGTTTTAGGGGTTGTTTCCAGAATTCAAAAGCATCTATTTTTGAAATTTTTAAAACCCATTTCCCTTCATTTGTCCAAGCTGCAAGTGTTGGGTCTGCCCTCGCTGAACATGAACCCATCCCTTGGAGCAGCCAGGGGCCCCCAGGCCCAGGCAGGCCTGGAATCTGGATCCTAAACCCTCAGGTTTATACAGATTCAGCTCACTTTTTGTAGGATTCTTTTCTTTTTTGCAAATTCGAGGGGAAATGGAAAGCAGAGACTCCCTGCCTTTATGTTCTGACATTGGGGCTCCCTGCTCTGTGCCAGCATGCCTGTGTACAGGCCAGCTCTCACCTCAGTATTGTTTCCTGCAGTTTTCTTTTTCCAGCAAAAGCTTCTGGTGATGTATGTGGCCTGAGGCTCCCTCTCAGGTGCTCCTCAGACCCAGGTGAGGCACGTGATGCCATCTTGGGGAAGCTGCACCCAGCAGCCACCAGGCCGAGCTTTTCCATCTGGTTCTGTGGCCAGAGTGACTGGCAGGTGGGATGCCTTTTGTGGCCACCAGATGTGAGGCCTCTCTGACAGTCTCTGCCCAGCCCTGTGGTGGCTGAGGAGGGAACGAGGTAAGGCTGGGCATTCCTGGGATCCAGTCCAGAGCTGGCTGCTCACCCCATGGGAAATGAGGGCTCTCCTCCCAAAGGGACTGCTTTCCACCTGGAAGAATGTGATGGCCTGGCAAGGCTGGAGCTGTAGTGCTTAGGGGGCATGGGAGGAGTAAAAGCAAAGAAAGGATTGGATCATGAACTTTTATATAGGGAACCAAGGCTTGTCTTGGTAAATTACAGAGCGCCAGGGCCTTGAGGGAACAGGGAGGCCTCCAGCGTGTATTTTCTAGGCCTTGAAAGAGTTAATGGGAGAAATGTTGTTCCTGGTTTGTCTGTTTGCTCAGGCCCCACACTTATCTAACCAATCACTGAAAGGGTATAACTTTAGAAGTTTCATTCTCTCTCCCGCTTGGCTGGGAATTTCAGAAAACCCTTGCTTAAGTAATCATGATAATCCTTTCAAATTCCTTAGGGTCTGAGGCCATTTGGTGTTCCTACTTGAGTCCTGTTTAAGGAAAAAAAAAGACAAGGAGAGAAGAAGGCAGCCTGTAATAAAGAACATTGCAACATATCCCTCTGAAAACTACCCCCCCGACATGGCTTTTTTGCCCAGATAAGCTTCCTAAGTGGGTCCCTAGGTTTCTGAGAAATGGTACTGCTAGGTCTGGATGTTGGCGGCAAAGGGAAAGATCAAAGGGAAACCAGGTGAGGGGGCCATAGTTTCCCTTTTGGTGAAAACATGAAGGGGACACTTGACCTTCTTGGGGAGCTGGGGGAAGCATATTGCATTGTCGGGAGCAGGTCAGAGTTTGAGGTGCTGCTGATAAGACGTGCTGTTGGAATCAGAAAGAAGGTGTGTATTGGACTTCCCTGGTGGTGCAGTGGTTAAGAATCTGCCTGCCAATGCAGGCGACACAGGTTCGAGCCCTGGTCCGGGAAGTTCCCACATGCTGTGGAGCAACGAAGCCCGTGCGCCGCAACTAGTGAGCCTGCGCTCTAGAGCCCGCGAGCCACAACTACTGAAGCCTGTGCTCCTAGAGCCCGTGCTCTGCAGCAAGAGAAGCCACAGCAATGAGAAGCCCGCACACCGCAACAAAGAGTAGCCCCCACTCACTGCAACTAGAGAAAGCCTGTGCACAGCAACGAAGACCCAACTCAGCCAAAAGTAAATAAATTCATTTAAAAAAAAAAAAAAGAAAGGAGGTGTGTGGTTTCTCAGAGTGCCTTCAGCCAACTTTTTTCATTGGTGTTTGTTGCATGATTGTCCCTAAGGGGTCCTCCAGCCCTGGACCTGCCCTCTGCAGCCCAGATCAGCCTGTCATGGAAGAATGCCATGCCACCACACCTCTGTCCCTAGCCACACTGTCGCTGATCCAGGGCCTCGGGCCTCGGACGTCCTAGCTCTTTATGCAGCCTGGCCGCCTTCAGTCTGCGAGGATTACCCCCCCTCCCCTCACCGCCACCCCAGAACTTCTTCATTGAGCTATCACAGCATGCTGGCCAGGCCTGTTCCCATTTCTGGTGACATTCTCCAGGGTTTTGTTTCGTCCTTTATACACCATTCCCAGAGAGGCTGCAGGAGGAAGTGAAAGAATGCTTGGCTGAATTTTTATAGATCTTTTCTAGTCCATTCTGCAGCTGATCTAGCCCTACATGCTTAGGCAGGCCTCCCCCGCTCTGCGCCCTGGTGTCGGGGGAGATGATTTCAAAGGCACTTTTCAGCTCAGACATTCTGGTAATTTCTTTGACAAGGCTGGAAGGAGGTAGGGTTCGCATCCTCAAGACACGATACAGGGAAAAGGCAAGTTTTGATTGATTGGGAGGTTTTGGTGTTTATGGCTCTGTTGGCCGATCCTCAGATGTGGTAGATGGCTTTGGCTTGTCTGCTCAACACTTGGTCCCGCTTCTAGATTCAGAACCCACACTGTTTGGGGGAACCACTGCTTTCTAAGTACGAGTGCTTTGTGGGAGGGGATTGACTCCATTTCCCAGCTGCAGAAGTGGATGAGTGGAGCATTTGAACCTGCCCCCTCACCCCACTGTGGTCACAGTGATTGGTTCAGAGATGGGTATGTGACCTGAGTGGGTCCCAGAGAGACAGTTTCAGAACTTGCTGTTTCTAGTGGAAAAGAGAATCATGCTTTCTACTGGAGTTACCAAAAAGATAGGCTATAAGCCTGGGCTGGCTGGCAGCCTGAGGAAGGAGCCAACAAAGACAGAGCAGAGCCAGGTGACAGAGTCTTCATTGTTTGAACCCCTGGATCCCGTTGAACCTGAAGCCAGCCCTGCCCCAGGATATTTCAGGTATATGTGCCAATAAATTGCCTTTCTTTGCTTAAATCACTTGGACCTGGGTTTTCTGTCACTTGCAGTTGAGAGAGTCTTGATTTACCTGCCACCCTGGGGAAGCATAAAGGTCACTACCCCTTGACAGGTTCAAAAAAGTTAAATCCAAGAGGTATGGAACCCGAATGGGAACTCAGATTTCCTTCCACCACAGTGCTTGGCCCAAGGAGCTTTATCAACATTGTAGTTTTCTCTTTTTCTGGCCGCTTTACATCTTTCCAAAGGACCCACCCAGAAGTGACCCTAGTATGCTGGGGCATCTTCATCGTGGTTAGTGCCAGGGGAGAATGTTTGCTTTTATGTCTGGTGGAGCCTGTCCAGGGTTTCATGCTTTGCTCTCAAACCCTCTCCCGAGCTGTCCTCCCGAGATTAACTTCCTTTCTTTTGGTTTTCTGTTTTGCTTTCTTGCCCTTGTTCCAAGGACATTTTCTTGACTCCCATCCATTCCCTTAATCTGATTTTCTATATTCTACTTTAAAGACACTTCCCAGGCCTGGGTCTGGAAACAGTGCTTAGCCCATAGTAGTAAGTGCCTGGTAATTGTTAGTTTGCTGTGGCTTGAATTACATTGCTTCCTTTCCCCTTGTCCACCAGGCATTGATACTTTGTCTCCCTTCTTTTGAACAGTTCCTAAGGCCCCAAGTCTTTCATGAAGCCTTATCAATATCTGAGAAAGAGGTGGCCATCTTCCCTGGCTCTAGCCTAGATAAACGTGTGTGGCCCCCTTTCCTCCCTACCCCAGCCCTGTCACAGTGTAAAATACCAAGAGCCCTGGACTAGGAGATAAGAGGAGACCTGGCGTCAGGCATAACTCTAGTTAGTCTCACTCACAGCCATTCCAACTCTCTTCTGCTTTTTTATTCTCTACCATAGAGGCTAGATAGTGAAGTTCTCAAATTGCAGGCTACTTTAGAGCTAGTGGTGGCCACGTGACTCAGTTCCGGTCAAGGAGAGGTAAGCAGAAATCTCTGGGAAGGGTTTCCCTTTCCAAATAGGGCAAAACCTTGAACAGAGAAGAATTTTAATCCCTCTGTCTTCTTCCTGTCTGGAAGTCAGATCCTGTGCCTGGAGGTGCAGCAGCCATCTTGGGACCATGGGGATGAAACCCACATGCAGTGCAGGAAGACAGGAAGGGTCTGGGTCCTGGATAACTGGAGCAGATGCATGAGCCCTGGATACTGTATGTTCCTTTGGACTTCCCTTACAAGAGAAAACTTAACCCCTTACTCAAGCCACTGTTTGTTAGGATTTCTGTTACTCGTGGCATTCTTTTTAAAAAAATTTTTATTTATTTTATTATTTTTGGCTGCGTTGGGTCTTTGTTGCTGCACGCAGGCTTTCTCTAGTTGCGGTGAGCGGGGGCTACTCTTCGTTGAGGTGCACGGGCTTCTCACTGCGGTGGCTTCTCTTGTTGCGGAGCACAGGCTCTAGGCATGTGGGCTTCAGTAGTTGTGGTGCACAGGCTCAGTAGTTGTGGCTCTCTGGCTCTAGAGTGAAGACTCAGTAGTTGTGGCCCACGGGCTTAGTTGCTCTGCAGCATGTGGGATCTTCCCGGACCAGAGCTCGAACCCGCGTCCCCTGCACTGGCAGGTGGATTCTTAACCACTGTGCCACCAGGGAAGTCCCTCGTAGCATTCTTACAATTGACACAGCTGGGCTCTGTTCCCAGCTCTGCTCTAATTCACTGTGTGATCTTGGGAAAGTGACTTCACCTCTCTGGGCCTCTGTTTCCTTATTTGGAAAATGAATATTTGTGAGTACATGCTTTAGAAGATTTTTTTAATATGTGTATATATAATATGTATATCTCCACAAGACTATTATTTTAGCTGTGACATTATGATGTGCTTAGGTGTGGATTTCTTTTATTTTTAAGTTTTTATTTTTAAAAAATATTTATTATTTGTTTATTTATTTATTTTTTTTGGCTTCGTCGGGTCTTAGTTGCGGCATGCGGGATCTTTTCATTGCGGTGTGTGGGCTCTTCGTTGTGGCGCATGGGGTTCTCTCTAGTTGTGGTGCGCGGGCTCAGTAGTTGCAGCACACAGGCTCTCTAGTTGTGGCACGCAGGCTCCAAAGCATGTGGGCTCTGTAGTTGCAGCATGCGGGCTCTCTAGTTGTGGCACATGGGCTCAGTAGTTGCGGCTTGAGGGCTTAGTTGCCCCACTGCATGTGGGATCTTAGTTCCCCAACCAGGGATCAAACCCACGTCCCCTGCATTGGAAGGCAGATTCTTAACCACTGGACCACCAGGGAAGTCCCAGAAGATTTTTTTATAACTAACAGATTCTGTTGTGTCTTTTTCTGTTTTCTCTGCCTGTGTTTAGGTCTTGTCTTCTCAGACTGCTACCTCGCCTCCTGACTTCCAGGTCTGCTCCACTTTCTTTTTTTCTTTTAAATTGAAGTATAGTTGATTTATAATATTGTGTTAGTTTTAGGTTTACAGCAAAGTGATTCGGTTTTATATATATATAATTATATATCTATTTATATATCTATATTCTTTTTTTGATTCTTTTCCATAATAGTTTGTTACAAGATATTGAATATAGTTCCACATGCTATACAGTAAGTCCTTGTTGTTTATGTATTGCTTCATTTCTAAATTTCACACACTACCCCCTGATTAACCCAAATTATAGGAAGACTGTTTTGTTATGCTTGAAAATTGCTAATGGTTCTTCTTACCCACAAAGTAGAATACTGAGTCTTTAAAAAAAATTCCCTACAAATGTCAAGGGGTGACTATAGTACTGTGATAACAAAGATCCTATGTAATTGGCTCTAAAACAGAGAACTGATCAACCGAATAGGGAAGATTGTAGAAAGAGATTGAAAACAGCACGAGAACTTAATCCATGACAAACAAAGCAACCAAATCACATTATTTAATATTTAATCATTATTTAAGAAATGCCATTAGCACAAATTATTGGTCTAGAGAAGAACTAACCTGGATTTGGATCTCACACCAGACCCTGCTCCCACCCCCCCAAAAAAGAAAGATTCTGGATGGGTTAGAGTTAAATATAAAAGCATAACAAAAAAGTAAACAATATAACAAAAAAAACTTAGAAGAAAATAGAAGCGTATTTATAACATCTACAGGAGGGTAAAGTGGACTTCATAGAAAATGACAAGAACAAAATGCTATGTTTCAACATAAGAATAAAGAAAGCTTTTGCACAATAAAAGTGTGGGTCTATTTTGGGTTCTGTATTCTTTCCCTTTGATGTATGCATCTGGCCCGCCATCAATACCACACAATCTTGATGATGGTAGCTGTATAGTAAGCCCTCATATCAGGTGGAGTGAGAGCTCAGAGTCTTTTGACCTTGAAAGCCTCTGTGAGCTGACTCAGTTTACCGTTCCCTCTAACCAGTCTGCTCTGTGCACTGTCCCTTACACATATGAGCACACTTGAACTCTTTGTTGCCTGCCTGGAATGTTGGGCCCCAGCCTGCATCTGAGACCAACTCTTCCGTTAAGATTTACCTCAGTTTCTTCCTTTTCCCTGAAAACTTTCTTGGTTCCCAGTGCTCCTCACTCCAATCCTAAAAGTGATCATTCTTTCCCTCTTGAATTCCCAGCACTCTTTTTAAAAAAATTAATTAATTAATTAATTTTTGGCTGCATTGGGTCTTCGTTGCTGTGTGCGGGCTTTCTCTAGTTGTGGCGAGCAGGGGCTACTT
>NC_041234.1:23003025-23015894 GCF_002837175.3 Physeter macrocephalus | reverse complement strand
TCAGTAGCTGTGGCTCGCAGGCTCTAGAGCACAGGCTCAGTAGTTGTGGCGCACGGACTTAGCTGCTCCGCGGCATGTGGGATCTTCCCGGACCAGGGCTCGAACCCGTGTCCCCTGCATTGGCAGGCAGGTTCTTAATCACTGCGCCACCAGGGAAGCCCCCCCCAGCACTCTTTATCTGTATCATTTACTCGGGCTTTAAAATGTTATCCTTTTTATGTATTCGTGTTCCCATGTGTAACTGTAGCCTTCTTGATTATGGGTTCCAGGTCCCTGACACACACACTGCCGTTATACAGTAGGTACTTAGCAAATGGTTCACTGTTGGAGAAAAAGAATAAACCAAACTCCATTGCTAATTCAGGAAGGCACAGGTGTGTGGAATTACAGGTGGCCAAAAAGTACGCATGCATCCTTTAAGTATGGGTACACTTGGAAGTTGATTTGCAAGAAGGTCTCTGACGTCATATTGGTGGGAAGCTAAGTCTTCTGCAGAAATAAGTTGATAAGGCTCTGTATTTAAACATAACCCGAAGTGGGTGTTATAACTATCGCTACAACCCAGCTGCATAACAAACGGCCCCCAAATCCCAGTGGCTTACCACAAACACTTATTTCTCACCCATGGATGGCTGTGGCTTCTCTGCTCCAGGCTAGGGGTTGGATTTAGGTCAGCTCCACGCATCTCTCATTCCAGGGTGTCAGGCTGAAGCAGCAGCAGCTACCTGGAGGCATGTTCTTCTCCTGGTGATGGCAGGAGTGCAGGAGGCCGGGCCAAACCAAGTAAGCACATTTCAAACCTCTGCTTGTGTCGCACTTACTTATATGCCATTGACCACAGCGAGTCACATGGCCAAACTGACATCAGTGGGGCCCGGAAGTATATTCCTGCCCTGGAGGGAGTGCAGAGAGGGGTTGGAGTGGGGAAGGGGAGTGAATATTTGCTGAGCGATGCTACTGTCTAGCATAGTGTATACAGTGCACGAACAAAGACCGAGGGCCCAGCTACAAAGGCCTGAAGCCGGAGGGATGGAACTGAGCCACTTGGGACCACACAAAAAGATCCAGAAGGAAGCAGGGCTAGGGAGGGGCTCTCACCGGGTTCTCAGCTGGAGGCTGGTATCAGAACCTGCCACGTGTCCTTTACGGCTTGTGTTTAAAGAGCTCACAGTCAAACTGCGCACAGCTCTGAAAAAAATCCAATCCGGCAGAAGTGGAGGACTCATCCAGGTGCAGGTAAGGACATTGAATCTGCTGTGGACATCGCAAATCAATTTTTCCCCCTCAGTGATTTTTCCGCCTCTCCTTCCACCATTCATCCTTAGTGGGGAAGAATTTGGATTCCCATTTTCTTATTATGAAATTTCGGACGGTGGGAAGGCATAAGCTTTTCAAAGCAATCGCAATTAAGCTTCTGGAACGGGGAGTCTCTTCTCTCAGGTGTCTGCTGTTGGAGTCCTTTGAAAGCCAGAAGAGAGAGAAGCTGGGAATCTTTTCTAGATGAGGGGGAAGAGCTGCGGTTTGGCGGGAAGGTCTCCAGGTTCTACTCGCTGTTCCTCGTGGGAACAGATTCTAGGTGGGGAGCAGGGCGACCCGGCGTGTTCCCACCTCTTAGAGAGGCTTGGCGCCCGACAGCTGAAGAGCACACTCCCACCTTCCCCTTAGCTTTGCCCAGTGCATTTGTTGCAGGCTTGGTTCTGAAGGGGGATGCAGGAGCTGGTGCTCAACAACCGAAGAGAACCAGTGTTACACATCTCTTCCCACCTCTGCTGTCCGTGATGGCAAGGTGGTAGCTTGAAATCGACCAGGGTGGGAATATTAACACTACAGAAATCGGCAAACACTGCAAGCAGGGTTTTTTTTTTTTTTCCTGGAGAGCCAGTTGTTAAACATTTACCTGCATATCACTGCTGCTGAGGAAAAGTCCAGGCCATTGCACCTTAGATGGGTCTTTCTCGAGGTTTCTCGGAAGTCCACTGTCCTCCTGGTAAAGGCAAAAGGCAAGTTTGTGAGCTAGGGGTTGGGGGTGGATATAGGAGAACCAAGGTGTGTGTGTGTGTGTGTGTGTGTGTGTGTGTGTGTGTGTGTGTGTGTGTGCAGAAATGGAGTTGTACTCTCCCGTGTTTGTTCAGCTCTTAAAATAGAAAAGAAGCCTTCAAACATTTTATTTTTAAATTCAGCCAGTCCTGCGTAAGGCTGATGGGCTGCCACCTGGACAGAGGCGGACCCGCGGTGGGACGGATGGGAGGAAGTGGCCGAATCTGCAGGGGCCGCCCAGATCTATCCTTTTTTATCGAGCACACGCCTGTCATCCATCACCTGAAAAGGTTATAAATCTACCCAGTGTTGAAAAGCCCCAGAATGAACTGAATGGAATTAAATGTGTGCCACGTGAGAGGGCTCGGCTGGCGGACTCCCCTTCATCTTGCGTCGGACGTTGAAGGCTTTGAGAGCTCAAGAGACATTTACTGAATGAAGGAGTGAATGAATGAATGAGTGAGTGAAGGCGGAAGTTGTTTTTCGTGCCTCTGCTCCTTTCCTTCTGTATTTTCATTCAGCAAATATGTTTTGAGCGCCCAACTTGTGCAGGGCACCGTGTCCCCAAGACTCAGCATGGCTTGTGGCCTCAGCTACTTGATCTGTGATCTGAGGGCTGGGGCTGGGTTTTCTACCTCCTGATGCCCTGCCCTGCCCACACGAAGCCCATCATTAATTCCTGCTGGTGTGCTGCCGCACCCGTCGCCCCTTTGGCATGGTGCTGGCAATCTCTGAAGGAGAAAGGGATAATTTTGTCTCCTGTCACGTAGCAAAATAAAAGCTTTTGGCAAGCACGAAGCCTGGGAGGCCTTTACTGCCACACGTATAATTAGAACTTTGGGCTAAACCCATCCCTGAGGAGCAAAACATTTCATTTTAAGGCACATGCTTTTTGATTTGTTTATTAAAAAAAAATTTTTTTTCCAAGAAAGCAGTTCCCTTCATTCCCTCTGATGACATCACAGCTGAACACAGCACAGAACTCTTCACCACTGTAAAGGGGGAACAGTTTGCATGCCGTATTTGACTTCAAACCCTTATGAACCATGACTAGAGCATTCCAGACCTGCACTCGGAGCCTGGGATGGACACTTTTCTTCAGGTGCAAGGATCATTACAAGGAATGCATTCTTAAACCAGGCCGGCTCCCAGCACACCATTTCCACATATGGATATTAATTTATGTGATCACTTGAATGCAAACGCTCAGCTGTCTCCATAAGTTATAGACGCAATCATCCCAGGGAGCATCGGAGACACCGAGAGTCAATTCTTGTGTAATAATTTCATATTCGAGCCAGGGATGCCAAATCACAGCCCCTTTGGATAAAATGTGAGCCTGTGGAAACACTCCCCTCCCCCTTTTTATTATTGTGCATTTTATTTCCCCATAAAATATGTTTATGCCCTGGAAAAACAAACCAACCCAGGGGGCCAGGCTGACAGTGTGATGCAGGGGGTGCCTTCTCAGCACTGCCCGAAGCTTCTGACTCAGCCACTAGCAGGCACCATGACCAGGGCGTGTGTCTGGGCACTGCTGAGAAAGCCCTCCTTGGGCCCAAACCTTGAATGGGGGAGGCATCAGAAGATCCCCAAGTTTTCAATGGAAATCACCCAACCTTGGAATGGAAGGACGTCATCTGGCCCCAGTTCCCAAGCTTCTATTCCTTTTTTATTAAAAAAAAAAAAACCCCCAAAAAACCAGCTTTATTGAGCTACAATTCACATACCATAAAATTCACCCATTTAAAGTGTACAATTCAGTAGTTTTTAGTACATTCACAGAGAAATGCAGCCATCACCGCTTTTTATCATCCCCCAAAGAAACACTGTACCCCTTAACAGTCACTCCCCATTTCCATCCAACCCCACCCCTCAGCCCTGGCAACCGTGAATCTCCTTTCTGTTTCTATAGGTTTGCCCATTGTGGATAGTTTATATAAATGGAATCATTCAATACGTGGTCTTTTGTGACTGGCTTCTTCACTCAGCATCATGTTTTCAAGATTCATTCATGTTGTAGCAGGTGTCAGTAATTCATTCTTTTTTATCGCTGAATAATATTCCAGCGTCTGGACAGACCACGTTTTGTTTCTCCATTCACCTGTTGATGGACATTTGGGCTGTTTCCACCTTTTGGCTGTTATGAATTATGCTGTCGTGGACACTCGTGGACATATGTTTTCATTGGAATTGCTGGGTCATATGGTAACTCTGTGTTCAACTTTATTGAGAAACTGCCAGACTGTTTTCCACAGTGGTTGCACCATTTTATATCCCCACCAGCAGTGTATTGGGTTCCAATTCCCTTTTTGTTTATTTTATTTTATTTTTATCAAAAAATTTTTTGGGGCCGTGCTGCTCGGCTTGTGGGATCTCAGTTCCCCGACCAGGGATTGAACCCAGGCTCCCTGCAGTGGAAGGGTGGAGTCCTAACCACTGGACCGCCAGGGAATTCCCTTTTTGATTTTATAAATTGCGGTAAAAAATACATAACATAAAATTTACCATTTTCACCATTTTAAGTGTATAATCAGTGGCATTAAGTATATTGACAGTGTTGTATAACCATCACCACTATCTATTTCCAGAACTTTTCCATCATCCTAAACGGAAACTCTGTACCCGTTAGGCACTACTCCTCATCACCCCACCCCCAACCCCTGGTAACCTTTCTTCTACTTTCTATCTCTGTGAATTTACCTGTTCTAGGGTTCCAGTTCCTCTTACAGTTTTCTCAACAGATGTTTATTACAACTTCCGCCCCAATCAGCTCCCATCTCCTGACCTTAGTACTGCCGTCTGGATAGAAGACATCTTGGACAAGTTGATTTCCCCATCCACAAGATAAGCTGTAAGGGAAAACCCCACTCCTTTTTCAAACGAAACCTAGGGCCTCTAGGATATAGGTCTGGAAAGACTCTCTTGGCGGGATGAGAAGTGAGCAGCTCTGACCTTGTGCCCCTGCCCCCCGCCCAGAGTCTCCTTCCTTGGGGGACCCTCATTTCGAGGCCTGCTGACTCCTTTATATTAGTCCACAGTTGCTGTCCCCTCTTCATTTTACATGTGAGTCCCCCTGCATGGACACACTCTTCCCCCACTTGGCTCCTCTTGGCTCAGCTGAGACCTCTAAATACAAGGGAGGACAAAAGGGAAATTGACAGAGAATACACAAAACATGGCAGCCTGGGTTACAAAGTGGGGGGCCCACCCAGCCTCACAGGAGCCTGCCCTTCCCAGCACAGTCCTAAGCCACAAAGGCTGGGGTGGTTGCCAGGCTCTTTGCCTCTGCCTTCTCCAGTCTTTCTGTCTGAAAATCTTGTTATTCCTCACATGTTGGACTTCCCAGACTGATTCTTAATATCTCTTATCTTTTCTCTTATATTTTCTGTCGCTTTCGTTGTGCTTTATGTCCTGGAAGAGGCTCTTGATTTTTTTTTCTTTCAGGCCTTCAACTGATTTCTTTCATTCTGTCCCCATATGTTCAGTTTCCAAGTTCTCTTACTTCCTGTAATCGTTAGTATCGCTTTCTTGTTTTATGGATGCAACAGATTCTCGCGTCTCTCTGAGGGTGAAGCTTTCTCCTCCTCCCCCTCCTCTTCCTTCTTCTTCTCTGTTGACTAAATTATCTCGCTTTCCTCCAGGATCCATTTTTCTGTCGTTCTTTTCCATCGTTCTCTTCGATGGTACAGGTCTTCTTTAGATGAACTACCAGGGAGGGCGTCTCTTCCTGCATAGTGAGAGGAGGGGCGTGGACCATCAGTGTCATTTGTGTGGTGGGTGAGCTCCCTTTTAGGCGAGCAGGCGGGGAGCTGAGGTCTCCCAAATGCTGAATCGCGGAGTGCGGGCTTTACTTCCAAGGCACTAATATCCACACAAGCTGCTCCGGTTCTCCTCAGAAAATGTGTTCCATCTCTTCAGAAGACACTTTCCCCGCTTCTGTTGTTCTGGTTGTTGAGAAATGCAGGCATGAAGCCAGTGTCAACTCTAAGAAACCAAGAAGTGTGCCCTTGACTCTTCTACCCACAGAGGCGGGGAGAGTGGCGGCGGGGGGGCAGCTGTCCGGATGCAGACCCTCAGTCAATCCCATTTCCAGCCACATTTTCCCCTCCTGCCCTGAGGGACCCCCCCCACCCCCACCCCAATCTCAGCCTGGAGCCTTTTCCTTGGGCCTCCTTTCCTGGGAGGGTTCCAGCTGTGGCCCCTCTGCTCTGCGTCACCTGTCACCACCCTGCCTCCTGCTCTCTGTCTTTCACAAATGTGTTGAAATCCCTCATCTGCTGACACCCTGCCCCCCTTCCTTATTGTGGGTTTATAACTTTTTTTGTTCCTTCACCATCATATGAAAGGGAGCTTGGGAGGAAGGGCAGATAAGTACACGTGCTCGAAGTATGTAAAACAGATAATCGACACAAAGCATTCTGCCTAGTATCTGCTCAACAAATGTCAGCTCCTCTTAAAATGATCACCTGCTGATGTCGCGTCTTGGGGTGTGTGGGGAGAGGTTTGGGGGTCAGTGGACAGTGATGGGGCGTGGGAGAGTTTGTCCGTGGTCTCTCTCAGTGAATCTTCTAATTGTGGTTTTTCCTCTTAAAAATTTTCTTATTTAAAAAAAAATTTATTTATCTTTGGCTGCATTGGGTCTTCGTTGCTGTGTGCGGGCTTTCCCTAGTTGCGGCGAGTGGGGGCTACTCTTCGTTGCGGCACGCGGGCTTCTCATCGCGGTGGCTTCTCTTGTTGCGGAGCACGGGCTCCAGACGCGCGGGCTTCAGTAGTTGCAGCACGTGGGCTCAGTAGTTGTGGCTCGCGGGCTCTAGAGCGCAGGCTCAGTAGTTGTGGCACGTGGGCTTAGTTGCTCCATGGCATGTGGGATCTTCCGGAACCAGGGCTCGAACCCGTGTCCCCTGCATTGGCAGGCAGATTCTCAACCACTGCGCCACCAGGGGAGCCCCCAAATTTTCTTATTTAAAATTGATTATTAATTGCATTAATAATAAATGAATACATCCCTTTGTAAAAAATCTAAAACCTGAAACAACTTCACGTCGCTTCCCATCAGCTGTCTCTTTCTGTCTCAGCTTGGGTCCTGGAAGCGGGCCCTGACACAGGGAAGTGGGGGCCAGTCCTTTATTTGGGAGGTGGTCTCAGGAAGCCCCAAGAGAGGGGTGCAGAGATGAGCCAGGGAAGGGAAGGGATGAAAACCAATAAAGAGATGGTTATCAAGCAAGTTATTCCTGTGGGCAGCTGGGGCTCAACTGCACTGGGAACCTCTGGGAGTCAGTGGAGAGTGACCCTCCCAAGGAGCCAGGGTGCTGGGGGATTTCACTACCATGCTTGCTTCCCGGCTGGGCTCTGAGACAGGGAACTTTACCATGGCTCCTGAGACCACAGCTTGTATGTTTCACTTCACCCCTGGACATTCCTCTTGGAGGCGAGAGGGTGCCGGTCACTTCCACTCCTGGAGCACGTATCATCCTGTCTCCTCCACACTCTTGGGGATGAGAGTGGGGAGGTTCTTTAAGTCTTTTTCCTTATAGTCTCCTCTACCTCCTCCCCTTGAAAAGCCTCATCCCATCCATCAAGCAGTGTGTACTGGAATTGGTTCGTCCTGGTTTGAGTTGGCAGATTGTGCTCATCTCTTTCTAACTCTGAATTCAGGGGTATTGCATTGGTGGCTTGAAATCAGCCATAGTGGAAGTATTTACACCACGGATGTTGGCCAACGCCTCAGATCCCAGCTTTTCCCCCAGAGAGCCAGGTGTTAAACATTTGCCACCGCACCAGTGTATAACTTCCAATTGAGAGGAAATACAGGGGATAGAGAAACAAGCTAGTGATGTCACAAGGAAGTCACTTGATAAATCTAGAAGGTGGGACATTTTTCAGAACAGCATTGCAGTGTTGGACCTGGACTGGATATTGGTTTGTAAAGACATTTTTGAGCCCATTGAGGGAATCCGAATATGTTCTGGGTATTGGTCGAGATGAATATTTACTGAAATGGAAAGTTGGAGATCTTTGACCGGAAAAAGTAGGCTGCTTATTGTATCTACAATACAAATATGTCTTTTTAAAAAAAAATTAATTAATTATTAATTAATTTATTTTTTGGCTGAGTTGGGTCTTTGTTGTTGTGCGTGGGCTTTCTCTAGTTGCGGCAGGTTGGGGGGGGTACTCTTCGTTGCGGTGCGCGGGCTTCTCACTGCAGCGGCTTCTCTTGTTGCGGAGCACGGGCTCTAGGCGCGCAGGCTCAGTAGTTTAGTTGTGGCTCGCAGGCTCTAGAGCACAGGCTCAGTAGTTGTGGCGCACGGGCCTAGTCGCTCCATGGCATGCGGGATCTTCCCGGATCAGGGCTGAAATCCGTGTTCCCTGCAGAGGCAGGTGGATTCTTAACCACTGCACCACCAGGGAAGCCCCAAATATGTCTTTATAAATATTGTACAGAGAATGATCCAGAAAGATATTGTGGTAGGCAGAGTTCTAAACACATGGTCCCTCAAGATTTCATGCCTTAATCTTGGAACCTGTGAATCACATCACATGTGATGAGATTTCACTCATGTGATTGTGTCATGTTACCTGGCACAGCTGACCATAAAGTAGGGAGATTATCTGGGTGGGCCTTATCTAATCACACAAGCTCTTTAAGAGCAGAGTGTTTTCTCTGACTGGTGGCAAAACAGACAGGCAGGCGAAGTCAGAGAGATTTGAACCATGAGAAGGGTTAGATGTGCTGTTCCTGGCTTGAAGATGTACAGGAACCAGAGAACAGCCTGCGAGGAAACGGGGACCTCAGTCCTACAACCACAAGGACTTGGATTCTTGTAATAATGTGAATGAGCTTGGAAGTGGATTCTCCCCCAGACTTTCCAGATGAAAGCCCAGCCTGGCTGACACCTTGACTTTAGCTTTGGGAGACCCAGAGCAGAGAACCAAGTCCACCTGGACTTCTGAGATGCAGAAGTGGTGGGTAATAAATGGGGTGTTTTAAACTGCTAAATTTGTGGTGATTTGTTGCACAGCAGGAGAAAACCAAGACAGATATGCACTTAGGTGTTAATGGTGGTGATATCTGGAAGGTGAGAGTGTGAGATTTTTATTTTAACATTTTTGGTGGTCTGTATTTTCCAATGTTCTACAGCATGCCTGTTCCGTCCATTGTATTAAGAGGATATTTGACAAAAACCCTTTCGGATTGCTGGGGTGGGGGAAAGCCCTTCCCTTCATTTCCTCTCCATCTGAGACAACCTACCGTGGCATTATTCTGTATCTCTTCCATGATATTCACAGTAGTTTGTACCACTTATGTTATTATTAACATAATATTTTAAATTTAAATCATCTTTTTTCTCTTTTTAAAAAAAAACACCCTAAATGTTTTAGCCTTCTCCTGAGCAATAATATTCATGAAGCCATGGGTTGGCTGTGCCAGTTTTCTTTTTCCTAGCACATCAAAATACATAACTGTAATTGTTTAAAAAAATACGGGTCTGTGTACCTCCAGCGGTATACAAAACAGGCTCTGGGAACGGCTGATCCCATATAATCCTTCCACAGCTTTGGCTTCAGTTGAAAACAAAAGCCTGGGAGGGGGTTGGCCCCTGGGTGCCTGGCAACTTCAACCGTGGCTCTGCCCACAAAAGCCCGAAGGCTGGGGACGCCAAGGCCTGGCTACTGTCTGGGCCATGGAGGGGAAAGAAATCTACCCCAGGAGTAGGTAAATCCCGGATTTGTGCTTCTGGAAACTGCCCTGCCCATGGGTGGGTGTCAGAGCCCCGGCTCAGCCCAGCCCATCCGACTCTTCGACCCAGACTGATGCTACGTTGCTTCCTAAGGAAAAGACCAGAAGCTTGAGAAGTCCCAGAAAGGATCAGACATCAACCCAAAGACCAGTAGATGACATAGGGCTTTTTGTCCACTTTTCGTTTTACCCAAAGAAAGGAGGGAGTGGCAGAAAGAAGGAGTTAGATAAATTTGAGTTTTAACATGGCTAGGCCTCATGGGAGCTCTGTATCAGGTGGTTCCTGGTCAAAGAGCTTACCAACTTGGTAACCTGAATAAGTTACTTAACTTCTCTGAGTCTCCTTCTTTATCTTTGAAGTGGGAATATCGAACAAGGTGGGTTTTGCAGAATGTTGTTGATGAGGTTGAAATCAATTCCTACTGAAATAATATTTACTACATTTGTGGTCCTCAGTATTTGGATACGGAGAATCACTGATTGTGTAGTCTTTTCCCTGGTGTGCCCCCTTCTACCCTCACATGTCTACAGTCTGCTCTGAAAACAACAACCAAGAGGGATCCTCTAAAACCTGAGTCAGATCTTGTCCCTTTCGGCACAGAATCCTCCAGAGCCTTCCTATGGTACCAAGAGTGAAAGCCGAGGGTGCCAGGAAGGCCTTGCTTGATATGGCAACTGCCCGCCTCACTTCTCTGAGCTCCTGGCCTGTTGCTTCCCCCTTCTCCACTCCAGCCACTCTGGCCTCTTTGCAGGTTCTGGAATACACCGAGCCACTGCCACCTCAGGGCCTTTGCACCAGCTGTTCCCCTGGTCTGCTCTTTCGCCATTGTCCATAGTGCTCCCTCCCGTTCCTCCCCAAGGTCTTTGTAGAAGTGTCCACTTCTCAGCATGTACTCTTTTGAAACCTGCAACCTTCCCCCTGCCCCTGGTCCCTAGGTTCCCCATTCCCTTCCCTGCCCAATTTTTCTCCTTCCCACCTTCCCACCATAAAATACACTGCATGTTTTGCTTATTTATTTGTTTTCTACCTTTCTCCCCCACAAGAATGTAAGCTCCATGACTACAGGGATTTTTAAAAAATCTGTTGTGTTCACAACAGTTTCCCAGGGCCTAGAACAGCGAGTGACATATGGCAAGTGCTTAGTGATTATTCGTTGCATAATGAACGAATGACCGAGCGAATGACAGGTTGGGAGGATTAAGTGGGACCACGAGCGTGAGCCCCAGAGTGGGTGCACAGGGACCTGACTTGCGGAGGGTATCACCTCAGGCTCATGCCAGCCTTGGCCTGGGGAGCCTGTTTCTTTCCCAGGACCCCTTGCGGTTTGAAGGCCAGTGGCCAGGCTGTCCGCTTTTCAGCAGCCATCCGGAGCAGTCCTGGGCTGGCTACGCTTTTGCTGGATTTTCAATACGTGACGTCCCCCCAAGGACAGAGCGAGAATCATCGAAAATCATTCACGAGAAACTAGCGGCTGTGCATTCTGCAGGCGGCTTTGCAGACCACCAGCACCTCGTAGGGAAGGTGCAAAGCAGAGAGGGCAGAACATTCTGCCTGCTTGCCCATCGCCTCTCCCCTCCCAGTGTTTCCTGAGTCCTGGGACAGAAGAGCTGCCGTTCGGGGCAGGAAAAGCTGCTTGGGTGAAGGCTGAGGCCCGGCCACGCTTAGATGGGAAGCGCGCTGCCGCCCCTCCCCATGGCCCCCTCTGCTTCCCAGGCTCGGAAGCTGCCCCCCCAAGGCTCAGCCTGGAGCCTGGGGCCTGCCCTGGTTCCTGGCCGAGGCCACAGTCCGGGCTCCTCTTCTGCCCAGTGGCAGGGGTAGATGTGTCCCCAACCTGCCCTCCAGCGGCCCCTCCATGGGGATCCCGTGTTCTGCCCTCACGGGCTCCCTTTGTTCTGTTTCGAATGGTGACAGGTGGCCCCTGGGGTTCATCTATGTAGTCCGAGTGCCTCGCAGCCCTTTACTAGTGGCTAAACCTGGGGGGTTGGAATTCTGTCACTGGGCAGCTCGGCTCCTCCCGCTGGCTCGCCTTGGCCTGTCCCGTGTGGCAGCCGCTTTCAGGGCCCCACGTACCCACCTGCCTGCAGCCTCACCTCGAAGCTCAGAAGACTGCATACTGCCAACACCTCTGACTCTGCCTGAGGGACTTTTTTGGTTTTTTTCTTTTTTTGGCCCTGCTGCCTGGCATGCAGGATCTTAGTTCCCCGACCAGGGATCGAACCCGTGCCCCCTGCAGTGGAAGCGCAGAGTCCTAACCACTGGACCGCCAGGGAAGTCCCTGAGGGAGGCTTTTAAAAAAATATATTTATTTATTTATTTGGTTGCACCGGGTCTTAGTTGCAGCTCACGGGCTCCTTAGTTGCGGCATGCGAACTCTTAGTTGCGGCATGCGTGTGGGAGCTAGTTCCCTGACCAGGGATCGAACCTGGGCCCCCTGCATTGGGAATGCAGAGTCTTAACCACTGCGTCACCAGGGAAGTCCCGGGAAACTTTGAGGCTTCTCCTATGCTGTCCCCCAAGGTCCTCAGTGGGATTGAATCCCTGGCCCCCCCCCCCGCAACGTTGCCCACAGTAACAGCTGCTGTGATAACATAAACGTTATGACTTCTTTCCCTTCTGGCTCGCTGCCTCATTTCCCTTCTCGTTGTCATCACTCAGATTGTGGGAGGGTTAAAGATGGCTGCGAAGCTCTTGTCATTGCCCCTACCGAGAGGTGGGGTGTTGTTACAGATTGAATTGTGAACCTCCCCCTACCCCCCACCAGAGATCTGTTAAAGTCCCAACCCCCAATACCCATGAATGCGACCTTGTTTGGAAGCAGGGTGCTTGCAGATGTAATCAAGTTAAGATGAGGACAGAATTTCCCTGGCGGTCCAGTGGTTAGGACTTGGTACTTTCACTGCTGTGGCCCGAGTTCAACCCCTGGTCGGGGAACTAAGATCCCACAAGCTGCGTGGCGTGGCCAAAAAAATAAAATGCGGCCATACTGGATTAGGGTGGGCCCCAGATCCAATGACAAGTGTCCTTTTAAGAAGAGGGAATGGGGCTTCCCTGGTGGCGCAGTGGTTGAGAGCCCGCCTGCCGATGCAGGGG
>NC_041234.1:22998228-23002819 GCF_002837175.3 Physeter macrocephalus | reverse complement strand
GGAGCGGCTGGGCCCGTGGGCCACGGCCGCTGGGCCTGCGCGTCCGGAGCCTGTGCTCCGCAACGGGAGAGGCCACGACGGTGAGAGGCCCACGTATCGCAAAAAAAAAAAAAAAAAAAAAAAAAAGAAGAGGGAATGAAGACACAGAGACAGACAGACAGACATGCCATGTCACAGCAGAGGTAGAGATCAGGAGGATGTAGCACATGACAAAGAACACCAAGGATTGCCGGCAACCCCCAGAAGCCAGGAGAGAGGCCTGGTACAGATTTTTCCCCATGAGCCTCCAGGAAGGAACAAACTCTGCCGAGACATTGATTTTGGACTTCTGGCCTTCAGGACTGTGAGATGATGAATTTCTGAGCTGGCAGACAGCAGCCTGTATCAACTTGCCGGCTCTTTAGGAAATGGGTCTTCCAGCTCTAGTTGAGCTGCTTCAGCCGATCCTCAGATTAAAGACTGTGAGCAAATAAATGACTGTTATTTATTTTAAGCAACCGAATATGGAGCGGTTCATTGCTCAGCATTAGATACCCGAAACACACATGAACCTCTGGTCCTGGGAGGCTTGTCTTAAAATCTACCTGTGGGGGAACCACCCAAACAAACAAATCATCTTCTATCTTCCATCTGGCAGACTGAGCCCCACTTCAAACACAATTTGGTCTTTTTGTTTTTTTTTTTTTAGCTGCGCTGTGCAGCTTGTGGGATCTTAGTTCCCCAACCAGGGATCGAACCCTGGCCCTTGGCAGTGAAAGCGTGGGGTCCTAACTACTGGACCTCCAGGGAAGTCCCTCAGTCTGGTTCTTATCATCCACTTTTCCAGGCCCTCAACTGCCCGAATACTGACACCTGGCTCCCTTGCCTGGTACTAGGTGTCCCCTGCAGGTCTTTCCCAAAGGTAGGGCTAGGACCTGGTTACCCTCGCCCCCTTCCCCAACATGTACACCATCCTTAGCTCTCCCGGCTGCCCTGGAGAGCCAGCCTCCATGGACTGGCCAGGGTGCCCCTGGGGGAAGTTGGTCTCTGCCCTTTCTGGTTTATAGCCCTTCTCAGCATGCTTCCCATCCCCACAGCCCAGCATTCTCCTGGGGTGGCCATTCTGGATCCCTGTTCTTTGTCACATGTAGCCCTGTCACCTCTGCTGCAAACCTCAAGACATCAATTTTGTGTTTCTTGGCTGGTATCCATAATGAGGGCCTGCCCCTCTGGGCTGGCAGAAGCTACAGTGGCCGATCCCCGCTATCTGTCACTCCACTGGGTGGTCAGTCTATTTCCCTGGCTAGGGATTGGGTCAGGAACGGACTTGTGGCTCAGTCCTGACCAATGAGGTCTGAAGGGATGTCTGCTGGGGGCTTCTGGGGAATACTGACTTGCTCCTAAGAAAGGTGCTTAGAGTGTAGCCTGCCTTTTTCTTCCTCTGGACTTGGTGTCTGCCTAGATGTGTCATCTGGGACAGCCAGGAGCTCCTTACGACCCCCAGAGAATCTAGTCTTAGCATGCGGCTGACATGAGGCCAGCTGAGTGTCCCTGACCTGGAGCCAGCCCTACCTCTGCACTCCCTGTTACTGACATCACCAGTTCCCATAGTGTTTAAGCCAGTATTTTTTCCCATAGTGTTTAAGCCAGTATTTTTCCAACTGTGGATCAGAACCCCTTAGTGGGCCATGGAATCAATTGAGTGGGTCACAATCAATAATGAAAAAAATGAGTTAGAGTAGGGAGGGACAGAATCGAAAATATCAGAATGCATCCCATGCCGTAGTACTTTGTGAAACTTTGTCTGGTGACATGGACGTGTGTGTACAGAGCCAAAATGGAAAGGGTATTTTTTACTGTGGACCGTGGTCAAAGAGTTCTAAAGCCACTGGTTGAAGCCAGTTTGAGTTGAGGTTTTCTGTAACTTGTAGTCAGAAGTATCCACGACACCCTCTTTTTCCATCCCCCACTTGACACAAACTCTTTCCTTTTTTTTTTTTTTTTTTTTTTGCGGTACGCGGGCCTCTCACTGCTGTGGCCTCTCCCGTTGCGGAGCACAGGCTCCGGACGCGCAGGCCCGGCGGCCATGGCTCACGGGCCCAGCCGCTCCGCGGCACGTGGGATCCTCCCGGACCGGGGCACGAACCCGCGTCCCCTGCATTGGCAGGCGGACTCTCAACCACTGCGCCACCAGGGAAGCCCTATATATCCTTTTTTATATTCTCACAAACTCTTTTCTCTCTGTCCTTCCCAACAAGCCACGTAGCACTCATTTCTGCCTTGAGTCTTCATTCACATTCTTGCCGCCGCCTGCAAAGCCCTTTCCCTCTCTCCCACTCCCCCCACCTGCCTGATCAGATCCTTCGAGTCCAGTCCAACTGAGTCCCTTCCTTCTGTGAAGCCCCTGGCAAGTATTATCTGCAGTGGGTAGGAGTGTGGGCTCTGCAGCCCCACTCCCTGGGTTTGAGTTCTCATTCTGCCACCTCCTTGCTCTGTGACCTTGGACAAGTTAATGAACCTCTCTGAGCCTCACTTGCCTCACCAGTAAAATGGGGATCATTACAGTTTCTGTCTCATGGGGTGGTTATGAGGATTAAATGAAGTCATGGTTGTAAACTGTTGCAACAGTGCCCGGCATAGCCAAAATGCTTTATAAGTGTCTGTGAAATAAATTAAATAACTGAAAGTTGTCATCGGGTAGGGTATTTGCTATTGCATGTGTCTGCTCGTGAGCCCATGCCAGGGCACCAGCCTCTCCCCAGGACTGGCCTTTGATCTCGCTCTTCCCAGATCTTGAGCTTCCCTCTAGGTTCCTGGCTGGCCTTGTCCTCAGCCTGCCTCCCCGATCCGCTTCCAACTGACTGCTCTCCCACCAGGTAGCCATGCCCACCCCCTGATTGCTCACCGCTCAAAGCTGCCCCTTCTACCCTCAGCCTCAGCCCAGGGGCCTTTCCCGCCCATCTGGGTGGGAACCCCAGAGGTGGCTTTCACAAGCTGATTTAGTGTAGAACTAATCTTTTCAGTCACAAGGGGAGAAAAAGGGCTGCAAGAGCCCTTGAGCACCATTTCATTGCTGGGAAGGTGGCATGAGGGGTCCTTCTGGCTGCCTGAGGTTTGAGAAGGATGGTGATAATACTAGTGATAGTAAGAAGATGATAATGGTACCTTCGAGCAGCCACTGAGTATGGCATGTGTAGCGCTGACCTGCCGGCCCTGGCCAGAGACTCTGTACAGAGCTACGTCACCAAAGCCACTCGAGACCCCTGCAGAGTAGGGACCATTATCCCTGCTTTAAAGATGATGGAAGCGAGGCACAGAGGGGTGGAGTCACTTTTCCAAGATCACACAGCTGGGAAGAGGCCAGGAGTGGAGAGGGGGCATGGGAAGTTGGAGGAAGCTCAGGTTTGACTTTTCCCAAAGCCCACTGTCTTTCCTCCCCCTCCTGTAGAGACCTTCCTTGTCCACTGGTCCGAATCCTCCTGAAAGTGGGGAGCCCACCGTGGCACTCAGCACCCCCTCACTGGCTCCAAGCCTGGCCTGGGCTGTCCCTCCCCAGGCCAGCTGGGTTTTGCTCAAGAAAACGTGATTAAAGTTGGTTTCTCCAGAGAGGGTCTGTTTTAAAGAATCAAAGCCTTGAAGCGAGAGGAATGTTCATAATTTTCATGGCGGTCTTTGCTGCTGGGTTTATTTCCAACTGGCCCTGTGCTTGGGCGGCCGTGGAAATATTAGACCTCCCGGCAAAACCTGCAGGGTTGTCAATTCAGAAATGGAGAGGAGAAAAATGAGAATAAAAACAAAAGCCCATCTCCAGCAAATGTTAGAATTCTGATGGCAACTAGCTACCTGGAATCCTTACCATGTGAATTCAGAATGAGAAAAAATCCATATCTGTGAAAGCGGGAGCGTCTCCAGCCCACTTTTAATTGCACCTGGAAAGGGGCTTAATATCTCAGCCAATTTCTCCATCATCTTTTGCAAATCTTGGGCTTCTTAGGTCCCCGGGGGGTTTGTGTAATAAAACGGGATGGTTAAAGGGCACGTTTCTGTATTAACGAATCTTTCTGCACTGGCTGGGCCTGAGCATTATGTAAATGTTTACTGTAATTAAGAGATGAAGTTGTCACGGTGCAGGATTTTGGTTGCTGGTGTGGAGTTCCTGCCGTGCCCCAGCCGTGAATAGCCACCCGAGAAGGAAGAAGCAGAAAGGGGAAAAGGTGGAAATGCATGCCTTATACGTGGCTAACCCCGGGAATAATCGTCTTGTTATAACGTGCCCCTGAGCTTACAATACAAGCAGGAGCCGGAGCCACGTCTCGGGAAGGCAGGTCTGGGCTCAGACATGTCGATTTGCCTTCCTGCCTCTGCTGTGGCATGGTGGCCACGCTTCTGTCACACTGCCTTGGGCTTAAAGTAGGATTTCTCTTGCTTGATCCCAAAGATGAGAGGATACGTGGAATTCCAAAAACCCTTATTTGTTGTATGAGTTTTTTTTTTTTTTTTCTTTTTTGTGGGAGGAGGGAGTGGTGGTGAATTCCAGCATTAAAAAAAAAATCTTGGGGCTTCCCTGGTGGCGCAGTGGTTGAGAGTCCGCCTGCCGATGCAGGGGACACGG
>NC_041234.1:22982483-22998119 GCF_002837175.3 Physeter macrocephalus | reverse complement strand
CCGCGGGGCGGCTGGGCCCGGGAGCCATGGCCGCTGAGCCTGCGCGTCCGGAGCCTGTGCTCCGCAACGGGAGAGGCCACAACAGTGAGAGGCCCGCGTACCACAAAAAAAAAAAAAAAAATCTTGAAGTATGATTTTCACGCAGTGAAACACACATCTTTTAAAAAATACAGCTTTATCGAGGTATAATTGACATACAATAAACTGCACTTATTTAAATTATACAATTTGATACGTTTTGACTTGTGCATCCACCCGCGAAACCGTCACCATAATCAAGACCGTGAATATATCCGTTGCTCCCTGAGGTTTCCTCACGCCCCCCCCACCTCTCGTCATCCCTCCTGGCTGCCTCTCCCTGGCCCCCATCCCCTGGCAACCACTGATTTGCTTCCTGTCACTGTAGAATGGTTTTTGTTTTCTACAGTTTAATATAAACGGAATCATGCCGTAAGTACTCTCTGGCTTCTTTCGGCACGATTATTTTGAGATTCATCCATGTTGCGTGTATCAGGGGTCTGTTCCTTTTATTGACGAGTCGTATTCTACTGCGTGGATACACCACAATTTGTTTATCCGTTCACCTGCTGGTGGATATTTGGGTTGTTTCCAGTTTGGGGCTATGACAGATAAAGCTGTGATGAACTTTCACATACATATACTTTCATTTCTCTTGGGTAAATACCAGGCTAGGTCATGTGGCAGGTATCTGTTTAACTTTATAAGAAACTGCCAAATCATTTTCCCAAGTGGTTGTACCATTTTCCACTCCTATAAGAGATGGATGGGAATTCCCATTGCTCTACCTCCTTGCCAACATTTGGTATTATCATTCTTTTTAATTTTAGCTATTCCAGCTAGTGTGTGTGTGTGTGTGTGTGTGTGTGTGTGTTTTAATTCAAATTTCTTTTCCATGCTCCTTAAAATTTTATAAGGCACATGAGTGCATACATATGTAAAAATTCAAGTTGTACACTTAAGATTTCTGCATTTTACTGGATATAAATTATTTCTCAATAAAATAATATAAAAAAATTTATAGGGAGAAGATTCCCTGGAAGTTAAATCATCTTCTATTTATATTCTTCTAAGTGGCTTTCCCAACCGAGTCAGGGACCCAGCTCTGGTAACTAACTGCTCCTTTAAAAATGCCTGCTAGTTGCTGGCGGTGAGGTGAGGTTTAGGGCCTAGTAACCGTGGTTCAGGTCAAGGGACCCCAGGTCGGTGCCAGCACAGGTGAGTCATCAGGTTTCCCGGATCCTGGAAAACTGTGCCTGGGGCTTTTTGGCGAGGCAGTTCTTTGATGTCGAAAAGATGAAAGCTTTACAAGCCGTGGCCCCTCCCGCTGCAGCTGGAGGTGGCAGCCCACTCCCAGCAGAGGAGGGTGGAGAAGGGCGGGGCGCAGGCCGATGCCCTGGGGTGGGGGTGGGGTATGGGCGGGGGGTGGGGTGGGGCGGGGTGGGGGGAAGGTTATCCCTTTGGCTCACTCTGTGGAGGCCAGTCCCAGACTCTGTTGCCTTCCCAAATGCTCCAGTGTGAGCGTGGCCCGGCTCTGCTGGCCTGGCCTGGCGCCCGCGTCATTTCTGAGTTTCCTTTGCACCTCTGCACCTGCCTCACGTCGGTGGCCCCGTGCAACTGGACTGGGGGTTCCCAGCCCTGCGGCTGAGCCACCCAGCCCCCTGCGGGGGCGGGTTTGGAAATGGGTCCTCGCGTTTTGTTGTTGTTTTGTTTGTTTGTTTGTTTTTAACTAACATTATATTGTATGTCAACTATACGTCAATTTTTAAAAAAATAAATAAATTTATTTACTTATTTATTTGTGGCTGCATTGGGTCTTCGTTGCTGTGCGCGGGCTCTCTCTAGTTGTGGCGAGCGGGGGCTACTCTTCGTTGCCGTGCGCGGGCTTCTCACTGCGGTGGCTTCTCCTGCTGCGGAGCACGGGCTCTAGGCTCGAGGGCTTCAGTAGTTGCGGCACGCGGGCTCAGTAGTTGTGGCATGTGGGCTTAGTTGCTCCGCGGCCTGTGGGATCTTCCCGGAGCAGGGCTCGAACCCGTGTCCCCTGCATTGGCAGGCGGATTCTTAACCACTGCGCCACCAGGGAAGTCCAGTCCGTGTGTTTTTGATGGTCACAACTGTAGGGGGCTGCATGGGGTGAATGCGCAGGGACAGTGTGTGGGACAGCTCTGTGCAATGAAGGACTGTCCCACCCCTAAAGCTAACAGAGTGCCCCAGGTTGAGAAATGAGCTGGTTCTGATAGTTAAAAATTAGTTGATTGCTTAAGCGCTAGATTTCCTGTTCATTCAATACCCTGCATTCACCTTGGGGTGTCCATCGGATCCTTCAGATTTTGTTGGTTGCGTCCATACTGTAGTGCTGCTGCTGATTACGAAATACATCCGGACTCTCAACAACATACAAAATACTCTGCAGAGGCCCAATCTTCCCTATCTTTTTTTTTTTTTTTTTTCACCATGCTGTACGGCCTGCAGGATCTTTAGTTCCCCGACCAGGGATGGAACCCGGGCCCGTGGCAGTGAAAGCACCGAGTCCTAACCACTGGACCGCCAGGGAATTCCCCCACTCTTCCTTATCTTAAAGGTTACGCTTCTGCCTTACCCTATTTTTAAACTTCCTGGCATCTGAGCACAGAGTATTAGAGACGTTTAAGGAACCGGGTTGATTTCAAAGCGATAACCTCCTTTCTGAGTCTTATTTTTATTTTTAAAATCTTAATTTTATTTATTTGCTTTTGGCCGAGTCGCGTCTTAGTTGCAGCATGTGGGATCCTTCGTTGCGGTGTGTGGGCTTCTCTCGAGCTGTGGCATGCGGGTTTTCTCCCTCTAGTTGTGGCGCATGGGCTCCGGGGCGCGTGGGTTCTGTAGTTTGCGGCACGCGGGCTTTCTCGTTGAGGTGCGCGGGCTTAGTTGCTCCGCGGCATGTGGGATCTTAGTTCCCCGATCCAGGGATCGAACCTAGTCCCCTGCATCAGAAGGCGGATTCTTTACCACTGGACCACCAGAGAAGTCCCTCTGAGTCTTACTTAATTTTAATTTTCTGTTTTTAGGATTCATCGGGCATCCAGTATTTTAATCAAACCTAAACCTCTCTGCGGATCTTCACACGCAGCTAGAGGGGTGCCGCGGTGGAAAAGTTCTGGTTGGTGTGACCCGTGCAGGTCTGGTGACGATGAAGAGAAGGGAGCTGCAGTTTTCTGACATTAAATATTAACACTGGGTATTGGCTTCCCTGGTGGCGCAGTGGTTGCGCGCCCGCCTGCCGATGCAGGGGAGCTGGGTTCGCGCCCCGGTCTGGGAGGATCCCACGTGCCGCGGAGCGGCTGGGCCCGTGAGCCACGGCCGCTGAGCCTGCGCGTCCGGAGCCTGTGCCCCGCAACGGGAGAGGCCGCAGCAGAGGGAGGCCCGCATACCAAAAAAAAAAAAAAAAAAAAAAAAAAAAAAAAAAAAAAAAAAAATATTAACACTGGGTATTAATGATGAAGGCTGACAGTTCTCTTCTCAGTGCTGTTTCTGAGCGTGTCTCTCCCCAGCCTGCAAGGCCAGCAGGCCCGGGCCCTTCCCCTGCCCGAGCAATGTGGCTGGAGCCCCCTGCTCTCTGAGGTCACGAGAGGTAAGGTAAACAACCCTGTGTTGTCACCCACGGAGGCAGGATTGCCTTCCTGGGCTGCTGCGCACAGCTCCGGGCTCCTTGTCCTCCCTTTGCGACAGGAAAGCAGCTGGTGGCAAAAGGAAAAGCAGGAGGTGGATGCGGGAAGTGGAACGGACCTGGGAGGGGAGGGGTCCCCCCGGGGAGGAGGAGGAAACTGCCTTCCTGCTCAGAGGTCCCGGATGGACCTGTCACCCCGGGGGGGAGCGCTCAGATCCATCCCCACACCTCCCCAGCGTGGTCCTCACTCCCACCGCCTGAGGGCTTTGTTAGAAGCTGAGCAGTGACTCCCTCTTCTGGGTCAGGAGGCCTCAGGCTAGTTAAAGGGGTGGCAGCGTGGGTGCCACACAGACTCAGGCCACACAGGCTCTGATGATGCAGATCTTGGCCAGAAAGAACCTGGCTAGGTAGACCTGGGCTATGCAAACCCGGGCCACGCAGAACCCGGTCTTGCAGACACAGGCCACGTAAACTTGCCGCGCTACCCCAGCTTTCCCGCCTGCTCCAGGGGCTCAGACGCGCTAGCCTCCGGGCTGGCTTAGCTCCGGTGACCTGTGGACAAAGGCACGGATGCCAAGGCAGCCTTGAACTTACGTCCAGGGAGCCCATGCTTGGAGCTGGAAAATGAAACACCCAGTGAGCTCTTATGCCATAAAATGTACAAGGAATCAAATGTGAAATAGCCCCCATTTGCCACCGTCCATTTATGGATGATTGCACGTTCACTTTGCTTTAATAAGACCACGTCCTCCTGTATGTACGTTCTCTCCTTTTCCTCCCCGCCCTGCGTTTGATTGTGGTGAGTTTAAATACGGTCCTTGGAGTGGTTGGTCTTTGCAGACATTCTTGGGGGATCCAAGTCCACTTTAAAGCAGAGGCCAGAGTTTGAGAAAAGTGTCTCAGTTTGGCACTAGTACCTCACTCTGAGGGAAAAGGCATATAATCTGAGGAAGACTCATGCTAGAGCCTTTTTCTCTGAGGAAAATGGTGAGATCCAGAAAACCTTCAGTGACTCTGATTGATCATGGCGCCCTGCCATGGGGAGCCGAGGCCCTGGCCAGGATCTCTGGCTCGCCCGCTGGCTTTTCCACCCCCTCAGTCAGAGCTTGCCTGCCTTGGCCCTGAGATAGGGCCAGGCAACTGAAATAAAAGAGGGGGTGGGGCCAGAAGCCTCCATCAATGGTGGTAATTAATTGGGCTTGTGGTCGCCTTACACCTCTCATTTGAGGCTGTACAGGTGCTCCACAGACATGAATTAATTAGACCTCCCGCACCTCCTGTGGGGTTTGGACAGATGTTCGATTCCAGAGGCCCTGGCTTCCGCATCTTCAGGGCAGAGCGTGAGGAGTTTGGTTGGACAGTGACAAAAGCACCGCGCCACCTGACCCGTCCCTGCCAGGGAAGGCTGGGCAGGTGGGAATTCACTGGAAACACAGTTGTTCGGCATTCTCAAGCTAAAGCTTCATTCCCAGAGTCCTCCTCTGTGGAGTGCTACAATTAGGCCTCATCCAATGATCGCCTGCTGGCTTTGGCATCTGAATGGAGGCTACTGCCTTCCCAGTCACCGACTCACCAATGCAGTGCAAACATGGAGGGTAGAGTCCTTCTTTGGGTGGCAAGCCATGCAGGAGGAGGAAAAGGTTCTTCTCCCAAGCAAAAAAGTTAATGAGTAATGGTTTCTGGAATTTCTCCTCAGAGAATATAACCTCGTCAGCTCTAGGCTTCTGGCTTCTGAATAATTGTTCTCGGTAATAATACAGAACCCCTTCATAATAATACATCTTTCTCTGCATTCAAGAAAGTAGCAATTTATTCCAGGCAAGACAGGAAAAAAAAAAAAAGAGGTTGCTTTTATTCATCTTGATACCTGCCCACCCCAGAGATCAAGCAGTGAGGGAGCCGGTTAATCAGCTTAGGCTTTTTGGAGGTCTTTAATGAGCGCCTATGGCATGCCCAGAAGTGGGGGGGAGGTGCCATGAGGGAGACAATAAAAAGAAGCTGTAAGAGCTGAGAATAGTTTCTGGGAAGATAAGGCCTAAATACATGCTGAACTGGCTTTCCTTAAGTGCACTTTTGAGAAAGATGCGGTGAATTGATGTGCAGCATCCATTTCAACCTCTGTTAGAGAGCTAAATAGGACATTTCCCAGACTCCCTTGCAGCTAGGGTTCCAGGTATGATGAGGTTCAGCCAATCAGACATTCATGTGTGAAACTTGGCTTTGGATCTCACTGAAAGAGGGAGAGAGGCATGCCTTTTGCTGATGTGGATCATGGCTGAGGCCACATGGTTCTCAAGCTGGCAGTGGGGGCTTCTGATTATGTAATGGCTTCCTGATCATGACAGCTCCGTTCTGTGGTGCGGCTTTGGGGGACTTTCCCGAAAGCTCAGCATTGAATGGGTCTCTTCAGCCCTCCAAATAAGCTTGTTAGCCTCTTAATACCCTACAAGGAATCCTTCTGTTGCAACTAGCTGGAGGGGATCCTATTCTCTGCAACTGACTCCTTACTCACTCAGGCTTCCACTGTCACTGCCTTCCAGTTCCTCCCCCATGCCTCCCCCACCATCCCATCCCATCCCAGTCCATCTCGTCTTTCTTATGAAGGTAACTCCTACTCATTCTTCAAGGCTCGGTTTAGATGTCACCTCCTCCACGAAGCTTTCCTTGATATGTATGTCACCTCTACATCCTTCTTGCCCCATAGCACCCCCAATGCTTCCCTTCACAGCATCTTTTTCTTTGCCTTCCTCCCCCACTGGACTGTGAGCTGCTTGAAGCCAAGGGCAGTCTTTTCTTGAGGTACCTGGTGCCTAGCACAGGTCCTTGCATGTAGTAGGTGCTCAAGAAAACTTTTTTTTGTTGAATTAGAAAACAACATACTGGCCCTAGGGATCATCATACTAAGTGAAGGAAGCCAGACAAAGACAAATACCATATGATGTCACTTATATGTGGAATCTAAAAAAAAAAACGATAACAGACAAAGACAAATACCATATGATGTCACTTATATGTGGAATCTAAAAAAAAACGATACAAATGAACTTATTTACAAAACAGAAACAGACTCATAGACATAGAAAACAAACTTATGGTTACCGGAGGGGAAGGATAAATTAGGAGCTTGGGATTAACAGATACACACTACTATATATAAAATAGATAAACAACAACGTCCCACTGTATAGCACGGGGAACTATACTTAATATCTTTTTTTTTTCTTTTTGGCCATGCGGGATCTTAGTTCCCCGACCAGGGATCGAACCTGTGCCCTCTGTAGTGGAAGTGGGGAGTCTTAACCACTGGACCGCCAGGGAAGTCCCCAATACTTAATATCTTGTAATAACCTATAATGGAAAAGAATCTGAAAAAGAATAGATTTATATAAATATGTATGTATAACTGAATCACTTTGCTGTACAGCTGAAACTAACACAACACTGTAAATCAGCTATACTTCAAAAAAAGAAAGAAAGAAAGAAAGAAAACAACATATGGCACATAGTCAAATGTGAAGTTGTGTGGTTCAGACTTCAATTCAGCAAAGGGAGAGACCACCATTGCCTAGAGGAAGAGGGAATATCACCGAGGGGAAGAAATTGTGACCCAGAAGCCAGGAGATCCCCCTTTCTGGGTCTGGTTTCCTCATCTATAAAGCGAGGGGTGAGAGTTCATTAGTGTTTCCTGCTGTGCATTCCCCTGAACAACACTTCCTTAGTGTTACCTGGGAGACAAGGGTTCCATGAGCAAATGACTTTGGGAAATGTTGGGTTCAGCAAAACTAAACAGGTTTCACTACTATAGAATTTCCCAGGGCCTTCAATATGCTAGAGTGCGTTGTGACGCTGGAAAATTCTAGTATGCAGTGTTGTATCAGTTTTTTTTTTTTTAAACATCTTTATTGGAGTATAATTGCTTTACAACCGTGTGTTAGTTTCTGCTTTATAACAAAGTGAATCAGCTATACATATACATATATCCCCATATCTCAGTTTTCTTTTGCTTCAACAATGCTACAAGGGGCTTCCCTGGTGGTGCAGTGGTTACGCGTCCGCCTACCAATGCAGGGGACACGGGTTCGAGCCCTCGTCCGGGAAGATCCCACATGCCGCAGAGCAACTAAGCCTGTGCGCCACGACTACTGAGCCTGCGCTCTAGAGCTTGTGAGCCACAGCTACTGAACCCGCGTGCTGCAACTACTGAAGCCCGTGCGCCTAGAGCCCGTGCTCTGCAACAAGAGAAGTCACCGCGATGAGAAGCCCGCGTACCACAACGAAGAGTAGCCCTTGCTTGCCGCAACTAAAGAAAGCCCGCGCGCAGCAACAAAGACCCAACACAGCCATAAATAAATAAATAAATAAACAAAACAAAACAAAACAAAACAATGCTACAAAACCTCAACGGCCTGCAGTGATACATATTTCTTGCTCAAGTGTCTTGAATCAGCTGGGCATTGGCTGGGCACCCTCATGTGTCCCGTGGTGGCTGGCTGGAGGGCCATCTGAGCTGGTCCTGGTTGGGATGACGATTGGCTTTTGGGGGTGGTGGTAGGTGGGCTCGAGTTCCCTTTGGGGCAGGTCTGCCCTGTCCCAGCTGTATCTCATCCTCCAGCAGCCTACCTGCGCATGTTCTCGTGGTGGTGACAGAGGCTCAAGAGAGCCAAGTCCCAGCTCACTGCAAGCCTCTGCTTCCCTCAGGTCTGCTAGCATCCTATTGGCCAGCTGACCGAAGGCCGAGAAGGTCACCTGCCTGCCATGGGGGGACACTGTGAAGCTCCATGGCAAAGGGCGTGGATTTCAGGAGAGGTCAAGAATTGGGGTCACTGAGGCCCTCTACCACACAGTGTTTCCCAAAGTCACCTGACCAAGGAACTCCTTTGTCCATCCCACTGGCTTTCACAACACACACTTTGGGAAATACCTGAGTAGCAATGCTTAAAATCTTGCGATTCTGATGCCCTGAGTCTGCACTCTGGCTTCAGGAAGGAGCTGATAGCAAATCTGGATCATGCCCAGTAGATGGGATTTGACCAGAAGCGGCAGAAGGCGTGGCTAGAGGCCGGTACCTGGGAACCACACTCCAGGGCGGAAGTCACCATCAGAAGGGATCCCTACCAGCTGTTCCCATGATGCCCTTCTGCTTCACCTTCACCTTCTCTCCCCAGCCAGTCTTTTGTCCAGCCCTTGCTGGGGATGAGCAGAACCCTCCCGGAGGCATTACTTCCTGAGAGGCGTAGTTTTAGGAACTGTATGGCTGGGCCGGGAAATTCATTTTTCCTGTGTTCTGTGTTGCTCCAGGAAGACACTGTCCGCAGGCGTGAGTGAGGGACAGCCTTCCTGGGCACGGGCATGCGGCCTCTGGCCTTTCCCTGTGGCTCTAGGCTGGAGGCCAGGTTCCTGCCACTGAAGAGTCAGGGCTTTGAGAGCTGGGGCTACTGTCCTCCCCAAAGTATCTGGATGCCTGCGCTACCCACTTACAAACTCCCTGGGCTGGGGCTGCGGTGTCTGCCTGTCCCCTCTCTGCTGAACCCTGAGCATCATAAAACTGCCCTGGACTTCACCCAACTGCCAAGTCCAAGTAGCAACTTAGCAACGACAACCAGAACGCTGCAGGGTGACAGTGCTATGGCTGAGGTGACCCTGAGCGCTCACCAGTGCGTCTTTTATTTTGCAGACTTGAATCCATCCAGCAGCCCCGCCTGCCTTCCAGTAGGCGCGGTGGAAATGCTTCCTGTTTATGACTCCCTGTCTTGTGTCCCCAGAGCTCAGAGAGGTGGAGTTTCCGACCTGACACCAGGGACTGCTTCAGTTTTATCAAAGCTCACCCGACCCCCTTGTAAATGCCCTGTGGCTTTTGGGGGTGGTGGTAGGTGGGCTCGGGCTCCCTTTGGGGCACATAAATTTGGCCTTGTTAAGGAAAGCTGCAGGGATGCGGGGATGAAGGTGATCAGGTTACAAAAGCACACCAGGCCCCGATGGCTTCACGGGAGGCCAGGGGCACACAAAAGGCCCCGGGGCCTGGGGTGGGTTAAGTGGGGGAGGAGCTGAGGCCGAGCCAGCCTCCTCGATAGGCACTAAAAGGGCCCGCCCACCCAGAGGACACCCTTCATCTTAAGCAGATAGGAAGGGCAGGGGCCCAGGTAAAATCCCACCAGAAACACCCAGTTTCCCTCTCTGGGTGGAGAGCATCTGGAAGTGTGGTGAGCTTGTGATTTTATCAGAAATAAATGCAGCGAAATTTATGCATAGGAAAAAATACCGAAAGAAAACACAGGGCTATGTTACCACTGGAAAATCCTTAGCTTGCAATTATAGGTAATTTACATTTCTTTTTTATACTTTTTTGGGTAATTTCCAAATTTTCTACAGTGACTACAAGTTATTGTTAAATCCAAACAAAAAATGATGGAAAAAAGAATAGAGGGAATGGTATATTCACGTTTTTTGAGAAATAATTGTTCTATATACAATATTTCTTTGTACTGTATATTCAACAGAATCTCCGTTTAGTAAAACAGAAAAGTATAGGCGGTGGACAGGAAAGACAGAAAACTGATATCAGTGCTTATCTCTAGAAATATGGCTGATTTAATTTTTTTAACATCTTCTAAAAGAATGTATTCTGCTTTAAAATTAGGAAAAAGTAATTGAAAATGAACATATTTTTATTTCTACCTTTATTCCCTCAATAAATATGTATCGGGCACCTACCAGGTAGGAGGTAGTGAATGAATGGCACTGGACCTACACAGATGAAGCAAACAGACCCTGTCCCTGGGTTCCTGGAACTGAAGACCTAAGGGAGACACAGTCACCAGGTGACCTATGAGTGTACAAACTTACCATCTGCCATGCGGCCATGACATTGGGATGTCTGAGAGGGTATAAGCGCCCTGACTTGGTCTGAGGCATCCAAGAAGTCTGTCCTGCCGAAGCCACATTTGAATTGAAATTGAAAGAGTAAGAAGGGGTTAACTAGATGAGCACTGTGGGAATGGATTTCCAGGCTGGAGGGATCCTGCAAAGGCCCTGTGGCTGGATGGAGGGGCCTGGAGTGGGATAGAGCCCATCCTGCCAGGGTCTCAGGGCCCTTTTCAGGACAACAGTTTGGAAAAGGAAGACAGAAAGCAGGGAGACCTGTTAGGAGGCCTCTGAGGCCTGGACCAGGGCTGGGAGGGAAGGCAGTGGTATGCGGGGTCTGGAGACCCGGCTGCATTTCCACATGCAAAGGGGCTTCCGAGTGGTTGGTGGACGTGTGCCCAGGGATTTTTTGCTGCCTGCGTGGTGACCCGTGACCTGGTTCTCTCTTGGTGGCTCAATGGCCAGGCCCAACTCAGCCCTAGCTGATCTGAACAGAAGAAGCGCCCTGCAGCATGGAAGCTCGTCTGACCTGTAGGCCCTGAGAACGTGTGCGTGAGCGTGTGCGTGCGTGTGTGCGCGTATGCGCGCGCGCGTGTGTGCTGGGGAGGTGTGGAGGATAGGGTGAGGACAGGGCACCTTTAAGAAGGGGACGTTCATTAATCAAGAGACTATAAAATGCATCATGCCACAGCCTCATTATCTGGTTTTGGACCTTTTTGGACAGATTAAGTGCAATCTCACACCTCTCCCAAGAGGGCTTTTGGAGGCCATTTTCTCCAACGTGACCCCTGGCTGCAGTGTTGGCTTCTCTCTGATGGCTACTCTGTCTTTCTCAGCTATTACCCCGTGAGACTTCTCCCTCCCTCAGCTCTTGGAATTCTGTGGCATCTGACTTCTGTTACTTCATACCTAGGCTGTCTGGTTATAGTACTGTGTCCCCCAATCCATATCCGGGCCAGGTAGTCTGCATACGTAGACTTGGACAAATATTCTCTCTTACATGTGGTAATACTATTTTCCAAATGTCTACAGTGCTGCTGTGATGAGGAAAATACCGCATTACCAAGCTTTACAGAATTCCTAGTTGCTTTATGTCATTATGTGCTGTCTTTGAGAGATACTGAAAGGGCAGCAAAAGGAGAACTTTGGACCTTTTCGAAAGTGGGCCTGGTGTATGAGAAGTTTGGGCAGCATGGTTCTGAGAGCTGACCCCTTTTGCACGGGGACTGCACCACTTTTGTGAGCTGCATGTCAGGTCAGCCAACAGCTGTGGTCTGGGAGGGTGTTCAGAGATGCCAGTTGGTTCTTTGTGGCCGGGGCCGCTTCTGCTACAGTCCAGCACCTTCGAATGTCCCCAGCTCTTGGCTGGCAATTGTAGATTTTGGATGCTCTCCTGGTATGCTGGGACGGGGTTTCACAGCTCTCCTTGTAGGATCTGGAGTCTCTGCTTGTGACCCCAGCCTCGAAGGGGAGGAGGGGGTGGAATCAGATTCAAGGATGCTCACACTTGTCTCTGCAACTCTCCAATCTAACCAGGGGTGGGGAAATGCTGGTGTAGGGTTTAGAGCAATCACAGTAACTCAAGTGGGTGGGGATACACATAGGATCCCATGCTTTGTCCGAAATGTTTTCTTCCACAAAATGAACTTGGGAAAACATTTATTAAATATGCTCCCTCTCTTTTTTTTTGAACTGGGCTCTGCTTGAAGTTTTGGCCTATCTGAAATGGCAGACATGGTGGACTGGCTATACACTGCCTTCTCCCTTATTTTCCTCTATTTTAGAGGCTGGAAAGCACAATTCTGTGATCTCCCAGATTTCCTTGCAGCTGGTGGTACCCATGTGACCCAGATCCAGCCAATGGCTGTAAGAGGAAGTTTTTGGCAAAGGGCCATTTCAGCTGGCATGGCCCTTTAGCCCTTTGTCCTCCTCCCTGCTTCCTGTCTGGAATGCAGGCTCATGCCTGGAGGTGCAGAAGCCATATTGTGGTCACATGCTGAGGATGCTAGAGAAGGCAGAAGAGATTTGGTCTTCAGGGATATTTTGGGGCTGCCATACTAGTCCTAGATAGCCATTCTCTTCATTTCTTTCCATGTGAAGCAAATACATCTGTAACTTGTTCAAGCCATGGTTTGTTGGGTTTTCTGTAACTTGCCAAATGGGAATCTAAATGGCAGATGATTTTCTCTTCAGAATAATCCAATGGGATAGAATTGACATCTCTGTTTTACAGATAAGGACACCAAAGCTCGGAAGGTCAACTAATCAAGGTCAGACAGCTAGTTAGTTGCAGAGTTAGGGTCTGAACGCAGGACTGTGTGACTCCAAACCTTTTCTATACTACCTCCTTCCATGTGGTAGAGAACCCGCCACATCAGCCCCGTGGTAGAAACCCACCTCAGGTCTGGAGTGGGACGCAGAAGTTTGGTATGAGGTTCATGAGTAGCAGTGAGAATTTTCCCTATTATTATTGTGAATGTTTTTGCCACAGTCACAAACATGTTCTCTGTTATGGGTTGAATTGTGTCCGCCCTTCCCCCCCCACCCTCATGCATATGTTGAAATCCTAACCCCCAGGACCGCAGAATGGAATCTTTTTTGGAGATAGGATCCTTACAAAGGTTACAAATTTACAATGAGGTCATTAGGGTGGGCCCTAATTCACTATGACTAGTGTTTTTATAAGAAGAGAAAGTTTGGACACAGATACTCATAGAGGGAATATGATGTGAAGAGGCAAAGGGAGAAGATGGCCATCTATAAGCCCAGGAGAGAGGCCTGGGAGAGCCTTCCCTCACAGCCCTCAGAAGGAACCAACCCTGCCGACACTTTGATCTTGGACTTCCAGGCTCCGGGACAGAATTTCTCCTGTTCTCAATCCTTCCTCTTGCCTCATATATCAGTCAGCTATTGTTGTAATCATGCTGTGTAACAAGCCGCCCCAGAATCTGTGGTGTATAACCACAAGCATTTGTTTATACTCATGCATCTGCTGGTCAGCTGGGTTTGGCTGCAGGTTGCAGGTTGGATTCAGGTCTGCTCCATGTATTTCTCATCCTCATTGGACCATCGGGCTACCTGGGGCACTTTCTTCTCATGGTGATGGCAGAAGCACAAGAGGCCAAAGTCAGCCACAGCAGCACATTTCTAACCTTTGCCCACATTAGAGTCTGCTAACATTTTTTGACTAAACTAGGTCATGTGGTCCAGCACAACCTCAATGATGGGAGGCGGTCAGCATTATATTCTGGCCCATAGAGGTGGGAGAAGGGGATGGATATTTACTAAACTATAATTCTAATTATCACCCTTCTTAGAGGAGCTCTGGCTTTGGAATGAACTCACATATTTTCTTTCCTATTTGCCTTGACCCAAGGCTTCTCATTTCTTCCTGCCCTGTGTATGCTTTTGGAGCATTCCTTCTACCTCTTCAAGGTCCTTTCCTTCCTAGCCTTCTGTACCAATTAGAATGATTTCAACTTCATGTAACAGAAAATCCAGCTCAGTAAGCTTAAACAGTAAAGGGATGTAATGGCTTAAGTAACTGAAAAATCCAGCAGCTGCGTGAGCTTCAGGAATGGTATGATCAGGGCTCCACATCCATTTATCTGCCAATCTCTCGGCTCTTTTCTGCTGTGTATGTCACCTTGCTCCTCAAGAAAGCTTCCCTCATGATCAATATATGATTACAGCACTACTTGTAAAACAAACAAACACAATAACTTGAAAACTACACAAGTGGCTACTAGCAGTAGAATGGATCAATACATTGTGGCATATTCACACAACAGGATTGTAGGCAGCAATGAAAAAGAGCAAACTCTGCACCATGCAACAACATGGAAACTTTCAGAAACATGACGTTGAGCAAAAGAAGCCCCAGACAAAAGAACACATATTGTAGATTTCAGTGATTATAAAGCTCAAAGCCAGGCAGAACTAGTTTATGCTGTTGGAAGCCGGGAAAATAGTTAGCCTTGGGGGCTCAGGGTAGCCACCGGAAGTGTCCCCAGGGGGCTTCTGGAGTGTTGGTCACGCTCTTTGACTTCTTTTTTTTTTTTAAAACAAATTTATTTATTATTTATTTATTTTGTTGGCTGCATTGGGTCTTCGTTGCCGTGCGTGGGCTTTCTCTGGTTGCAACGAGTGGGGGCTACTCTTCGTTGTGGTGCGCGGGCTTCTCATTGCAGTGGCTTCTCTTGTTGGGGAGCACGGGCTCTAGGCGCGCGGGCTTCAGTAGTTGTGGCACACAGGCTCAGTAGCTGTGGCACGCGAGCTCTAGAGCACAGGCTCAGTAGTTGTGGCTCACGGGCTTAGTTGCTCCGCGGCATGTGGGATCTTTCCGGACCAGGGCTCGAACCCGTGTCCCCTGTATTGGCAGGCGGATTCTTAACCACTGGGCCACCAGGGAAGCCCCTCTTTGACTTTTTGATCTGGATGCTGGTGACATGGGTATAAGTTCATTTAGTGAAATGTCACCAAGCCGTACACTTATGACATGCGTGCTGTTCTTTACATACATTTTGCTTGAATTATAATTTATTTACAAAAATCCCTCAGGGTGCTGTGTGGAGAATTGGACAATGGGTGAGGGTAGAGGTAGGCAGACTTGTGAGGAGGCTGATGCCACAGGCCAGGTAAGCAACAAAGCAGGACGATGAAGGTAGAAGCCGCCACCTGGGCTACAAGGTGAGAAAAGAGAAAGGGAAGAGGGAGAGAGGGGAGGCAGGAAGGTGAGGAAAAGGCAGACCGCTTAGCCCCACTGATGGGCTGGCAGGGGTGTTCAGAGGTTCCAAGGGCAGTGGGAGAGGCCCCGTGAACACTAGGAAGGAGCCGTGGATGGCAGCCTGCCCCTCACAGACAGTGTCTTCTGGGGACGTTGTGAGAGAAACGACACTGGACTATCTATCTGACCGTGAATAGCATTCCTTTCTTAGAGACTGTATGCCCGCATCAGCAGTGGATGAAAGTTCCAGTTCCTCCACATCCTGTCAACATGATATGAAGGATCATTTGAAGGTTGAAGGATCTTTTTTTTTTTTTTTTTTTTTTTTTTTTTGCGGTACGCGGGCCCCCCACTGCTGCCGCCCCTCCCGTTGCGGGGCACAGGC
>NC_041234.1:22966533-22982396 GCF_002837175.3 Physeter macrocephalus | reverse complement strand
GGCTCACGGGCCCAGCCGCTCCGCGGCACGTGGGATCCTCCCGGACCGGGGCACGAACCCGCGTCCCCTGCATCGGCAGGTGGACTCTCAACCACTGCGCCACCAGGGAAGGCCTGAAGGATCTTTTTAAAGCATAAATCAGGTCATGTCGTTGTCCTGCTCAGAAGCCTCCAATGGTTTCCTGTAACACTTAGAATAAAATCCTCACTCTTTACAAGGTCTATAACAGGGTCCTACCTCTTTTACAAGAGGCCGAGCTTGGTCTTGCCTCAGGACATTTGCACTTGCTGTGCTCATCACACTCAGCTCTTTGCGTGTCTGTCTTTTCTCATCATTCAAGATTCAGTGTGCTCTGGTTACTGTTGCTGCATAACAAACCACTGTAAAACTTAAGGACATAAAACAAGGATTTTATTGTGCTCATGGATTCTGGGAGTCAGGAGTTCAGACAGGGCGCGGCAGATGGCTTTTGCTTCTGCTGCACCATGAGTGAGAAGCACGAAGACTGGGGATGACCTGCAACTAGGCACTGGATTTATCTGGAGACCCCTGGCACCTGTGTCGGGAAGGCTCAAACCCTCAGTTTATCTGGGACCGCTGACCAGAGCCTTGCAGGTAGCCTTTCATTCCTGCTCCCCTCATTAAGCCGCAGACACGCCTTCTGTTCTGACTGTAGCAAAGGTCCAGGCGGCCCAGGTCTGGAAACTGACTTGCGTCCCAGGCCTCCTGGGGATGGATTAGGCTGAAGTTCATCTCTCAGTTTCACTGAAGTAGATAGGGAAGCCTACTGAGAGAGTTCCTACCCCTGGACAGTAATCCTTTACATTATTAACAAGACCCAGTATTGTGGGAATGAAGCGTGGGTGTCTGGGGTTTGCTTCAAAGCATCCCGGGGTTGGGGATGAGCAGGGCAGTACCGACCCTGGGTTGCAGGTTGTTGAAGCTGGCAGTGGGTCCCAGCAGTTCCTCATAAGATTTCCTTGACTTTTGCATAGTTTTGAGATTCTTCATAATAAAAAGTATAAACAGACATCACACCCACCCCAATAAAATCATATTCTCCCCTCTTCCCTTTCAAAAAACCCATTGTCTTTGGTGCATTCTATCCAAATAACTAAAAGCATTATCTCTTGACCATAATGTCAGGATAACAGCAAGATTATCAGCAACTCACAGAGGATGTGAAAGCAGTAATCTTGTTTCTCCACTTATTGTAGTGACTTAATGGTCATATATTTTATCCTGAAGCGTGGAAAACGAATATTGAAGGTGTATACTCCAACACAAAAGCTATTATTTTTAACATTCAACTTTATGTAGAGTACAAAAGTGTCAACTTTCATAAGGCAACCAGGGAGACTAAACTTTATTGTTTCAGAGGATTTAGGAACAGATTCTAGATCTGAAGGTGGTGCCTTTTATACCCAGCTGAGTACGCCTAGGCTCCCTGAGACTGAAAGTTTGGGGTTGTGAGGACAGAGAATGGCAGCACCATTTCTACGAAGAGCTCAGTCCACAGTGATGAGATTTCAATGCCTGTTTTTGGATGTACCCTTTCCAACAGGGCCACTTGTTCTAACATGGCTGCCAGGTCCAACATGACCACCAGTTCCCACATGGCTGCCATTAGTGCTATTGAGTGCCCACCAGGGACTGCTGTTGTTCTCAGAGTTCTGAGTGGAAATCGCTATCTCAGGCTGTGAGAAGCCACTCTTCTAAAGGAGCTGTCCGGTAGGCCTGTGTACGTGGGCGCAGAGATACATATTCTTGTGGATACCCAAAAAGACTGGGGAGAAGAGGTTAGGCCAAAGCTCTAGAATGAAACTCAGCCAGCCAAGGTTGCAAGGTTGACTGCCCTGGCTCTGGGGGTTCCATTGCCAGTGGGAAGTTTGTAGACGCCACAACCAGGGCCTTCCCAGAGGCAGGCCACCTTAGGAGGGAGGGGTGACAGGTGTCTTCACTGAGTCCCACGAATGGTGACGTGTAGGTGTAGGGGGAAAGAGAATGGCTCCGGGCGTAAGGCCAGGCCGTGGGTGGTACACTGAAGTTACCCCAGTCTGCAGACTGCCCCTCTGACAGGCCAGTTGGGAGCCTGGGGACCCTGCTGGCCCGTGTGAGCGCAGGCCTCAGTGTAAGGGGTTCTGGGAGCCGAGGAGTACAGATGACCACACCCTCAAGTGGACACCAAGGATGAACAGTAAAGACCCCTGCTCAAGGATTCTGGGGAAGGGGGCTCATAAACACTTTGTGCTGTGGAATTGTGAACGTGGGACTCAGGGGCTGTTCATGGGTCGACAGGGTCCTACCGTGTGCTAGCCAATCCCAGTGTACCCTGGCTGCAGTCGCGGCAAAGGCCTGAGGTTCCCCTTGGCCCTGTCCCCGCTCCACCTGCTCTCAGGGAAGCCACCCATCTCCCAGTGCATAAGGGCCTCAGGGGCAGTGGTTCCCACAGGGATGTAGCTCACCACTGCAGCTTTCCAGGCTTCAGATGACTCAGCTCCCTCCCTCAGTCACTGCCCTGAGTCAGATCACGTCATGCTCTAGCTCAAAGCCCTCCCGTGGCTCCCCATTTCCCTCAGATAAAAGCTCAAGTTCTTACTCTGATAGTCAAGGCCTCCCTGGTCTGGCCCTTCCACCCTACCTCCCTGACGTCAGGTCCTGCTACCCATGCCCCCTCCCCCACCCCGCTCCAGCCACACGGGCCCCATTGTCATTTCTGGAACGCACCGGCACACTCCTACCTCAGGGCCTTTGCACTGACTATTCCCTCTGCCCGGCGTGCACTTCCTCCAGATATTCCCCCCGGCTTGCTTCCTCACCTCCTCAGGTCTCCTTTCCAGATAGGCCTTCCCCAACCACCCTACTGAAATCACAATGACCCCTCCCCACAATCCTGTTTCCTGCACGCCCACTGCCCCTCACCTCATACCCATTACCATTATGTGCAGTGTGACATATTTGATGTGTTTCTGTTTATTGTCTATCTCCCTTTGTTCAAATAGAAACTCTAAGCAGGCAGGGACTTTTCACTTCTTCCATTCACTGTTCCACCCCTGGAGCTCAAAACAGTGCTTGGCACATAGAGGCATGTGGTAAATACTTGTTGAGTGAATGAATGAATGAATGAACGCACTCACCCTGGCACCTTTGGGCCCTTGCTCTTCGTTGGGCCTTTTCCCACATGCACAGATCTACCTTGTCCCAGAGCAAGTCTCCCCTTGCCTTCCCTCCCCTGTCTCTCTCCGCCAGACTGCGTGTCGCCAGCCCTCTGGGCTTGCTGCCCTCACGTGGTGACCTCCTTTGTGCCCCTGACGCTGCTTCCTCTTGGCTCCGACAGCCCACGTGTCCCGTCCCGCTGCTCTCCCACCTCGTTCCCTTGGCTCCTGCCCGCTGCTCAGACCCTCCAGCCCTTGTGGCCCTTCTCCATGCTCTCGTGTGTCCCCTCCCCACTTCTCTTCACACTCCCTCCTTGGGCCCAAAGGTGCTCTCTGCCTCCTACTCTTGCCTCTGGGTGCTCGCTCCCTTTAGAGGTCTCCTCCATCAATCTCCTCAATCCAAAATCAATGAGGGAAAGCCCAAGAGCCAAGTGCATGGATTAGTTAAAGAAAAAAAGCAGTAAAAAAAAGGAGAAAAAGCATAAAGAAAAATCCAGCTCATCGGCTCCTTTGCAGTTCAGCTTCTCCCTTGCTCTTCCCAACTCTGTTGGTGGCCCAGCCATTCCCCTGGGTGTTCAAGCTAAGCTCAGCATCATCTTTGGTGCCCACGTCCCATGCTTCTGTGAGGTCCTGCTGCGTCACCTCTTCTGGGGCTCTTTCAATGTCTTCCCTTGTCTATCCTCATGCCACTTCCCTGCTTCAGGCCTCCCTCACCCTTCCTCACATTTCTCCTGGGAGGTTGCAGACACTGTGAATCGGGCCCTCTGCAGCCAACGTGAGCCTTCTGAAGCCAAATGGCATACAATTACCCTGTATCAGTGAGGGTCTAGCCAAGAAAACAGAAACCTCTCTAGGTATTGAAACATAAGGTATTTAATCCAGGAAACTGACTTCATAGGCTCTGGAGGAGCCAAAAAGCCAAACAGGGCACAGTGAGGTAATGCAGAGGTTAGCAACCCAGAGATCAGTAACAGTAGGAAGCTGCTGGCATCCCTCGGGCTGGAGGGACAAAGGAAGAGGGAGTATTTTAGGAACCTGGAAGCCAGAGTCAGCTAACAGGAACTCGAACCACGGAGGAGATGCGGGAGAAGCAACTGATGCTGGGGATGCTGCCCAAGGAGAAGAGAGTGGGGAGAAATACCCTGGCTTCTCCCTCTTTCTGCCCACCTATCTCCCTCTGGTATCTCCCATTGGCTGAATCTTGAGGCCAGTTGCAAAGTAGCCTGGGAAATGTAGTTCCCTGCTACACTGCAAGCAAGAGAAGGGCAGAGAATGGATCTGAGACAGAAAAATGACTATACACACTCCCTGGCAAAGAACTCACCGAATAAACTCCAAGCACCTCAGTCTTCCTACGTGCTTTGGGTCCTCTTCCGTCCATTTGCTGGCCTTCTCTGCCATCGTCCCTGCACACTCACACCGGATGCGGCTGATGTGGGGACCCCTGCTTCCACGCCTGCCACCTCTGTACCCTTCCTCACTCAGTATCCTCGGCCCAGAAGGCTCTCCTTTCCAGCCATGCTGGTGCAACCTCACCCAGACTTTAATGCCCAGGTGGAAGCCGCCTCCTTCATGAAGCCTTCCTGGCCATCACTTCTAGCCTCCAACACACACAAACAAAACGTTCTTTTTTTTTTCTTCCCCAGTGCTTCCTGCATCTCTGCCTCGCCTCGTTTCTCCCTGTATCATAGTTATTAATGGGCTTGTCTCAGCTCCCCCATTAGACTGCAGGCTTCCTTAAAGGCTTGTTGAAAATGAAGCCTCCACAGCCCCCGACACGCAGTACCCCGCGCCTAGGAAGGGCGCATAGCCTTTTAGTTTAATGAATGAACAAATAAGTAGCAAGCAACACAACAGCAGGTAGCAATACCTAGTCAGTGCAGGTGAATTAATTTGGGCTCTAGCAATCCATGCCTTGTGGGGGAGGGGTGTGACAGGCCCGGGAAGAAGCGAGCTGGGGAGTCGTTCCGGGGCGGGGAGCAAATGTCCACATTCTGCCTTGTTATTACTTCAGCTTATTGTTTCGGTTTTTTTCTTTTGAAGAGAAAAGAATCCGCCCATGTTTTCATGTTGTTCTCATTGAAATACACCCACAGGCTCTGAAACGAACCCACCGGTGAAGTGCAAGCAGGGAGAGGGCGGCGGGTTTGTTTCTTCGCCACGGTTTGGTGCTGCAGCTTGCGGCCCGGGCTCCCTGGGGCTCCCTGGGGCTCCGTCTCGGGAGGCAGACTCGGAGAACGGGTGGTGAGCACCACCTTGGGTAAATGCTCCAGGTTGGGGGAGGCTTGGGCGCTGGAGCATTGAAGATGTGTCTGTGAATTCATGTTTGTACGAAGCATTTTTCAAGGGTTTACCTTTTCCAGGATGAAAGGTCCTCAGGGAGAGGATGCAGGTGTGAAGTTGGACCCAGGGCAGAGATGGCTCGGGCTTGGGGCCCCTGTTGTAGGCTGTTTATTCATGAATTCATTTGTTGTTTCCTACATGGAATGAAGGTGTGAATTTAGGAGCCACCAGAATGGTCAGACCTTTGGAGCTAGTCTAAGTTCCGTATTTGGCAAATGAAGGTTTGGAAAGGTTAAGTGACTTGCTCAGGGTTACACAGCCAGTTCTGAGCAGTGGAAGATTTGAACCTCAGTCTTTTGCCTCCCAGCCTGGAGCTCCCAGGGTTTGCGGGGGCTGCCGAGAGGCATCCAGCCCTCCCCTGCCTTCAGACATGGTCCAGTCCTGCGGATATTGGGCCTGGAGGTCACATTTGGAGTCATTTTCAAGGATGGCGACTGCCTCTTGCGGCTGGCTCGGCACTGGGAGAGTCACTTGCATCCAGCCAGGGGTCCTTCTGACGGGGGTGGGGGAGAGATGCGTCTCCCTCTGAGCAGAACTGGTCAGACCCCTCCCACCCGAACCCCGCCCTGTGTGCAGCGCGTACCTCTGGCCCGGTTACTTCAGAGACCGCATCCCCTGCTCCGTGTTTATAAAGCCGCGTCAGCTTGGGGTGTGGACAGGAATGACCTGAGCTGTCTAAACAAACCGCGAGCTTCTGGCGACCCGCCTGCCAGGGTGTGTGTGACATCCTCTGGCCCGAGAGGTGCGCTGGGTTAGGATTCCGGCTTTGCTCATTTTGAGAGCCGGGCAGAGAAGATGCAGGTCTGCGTCCTCTGGTTCCCCAGAGAGAGCAGAGACGCAAAAGGTGAGTGGAGGCCCCAGCACATCACTGCCAGCTCCCTCCACCTCCCCCAAGCTGCTCCTTTCTTTCCTTTTTTCCCTCCCCGTTTCTCTTAATCACCAAGGGACAAAGAGGAGATCTGGCCGCCAAAAACATCCCACGCAGATATTACCTACGGAAACCACAGGAACGGGCACATTTTAGTAAAATGAAGGCCTACTCGCTTTTTTTGCGAGACCGTGCCCCTAAATAATGCGACTTCAGTTTCTCATTCTAGATGTCTGTTTGAAAAAATCAGGCTTAGGTCTGTCATTTTAAACAGCTTTTCAAATGACACAGAAATTATACTATTTTTAGGTCAAACACCCTGCAGAACTTGACATTTGAAGGTTCGGCTCTGTGTGAAAACATCCAAAGGGAAGTGTGTGATTTCTCTCTCTCTCTCTCTCTCTCTCTCTCTTTTTTTTTTTTTTCCCTAGAAACAATAAACAGGAGTGGCTTTCGTTTATTTGTGTGCGTTCCTATCCCTCTCGTATTTGCATCTCCGGGGTTTATTGGTGTAATTCTTCAGGCGCAGACTCAACATGGCAGATGTCACCTGAAGGCCGCCCTTTGGAGATGCGGTCCCTACAAATAAAAGCAGGTCGTTAGACTAGAGCTGTCTTTGTTCCCTTAACTACGGTGGTTTCTCCCTCTGCACAGAGCACGCTCTATATAAAGCCATAACCATTCAGAGTCACACGTAGACTCTATAAAGGGCTGCTGAGAGATGAAAGATGTTCTTAACCCCTTCCTCTCGGGCATCAGTGGAGGCTGCAACCGCTCAGTTCCAGTACGTGCAAAGTTCTGTTCTGGGCTGATGTGCGGCTGGGAGCAGAGGAGGAGGGGTGCGGGGTGTGAGTGAAGCCAGCCAGGTGGGAGAAATCCCCCGCCTCGACCGTCCCCTTCCATGTTCCTGCCTCAGTTTCAAGCTGCTGGGAATCCCGGCGTGGATGGGGGTGACAAAGAGAAAGAAGCTGAGATGACATTGGGCAGGGCTCAGACCGTGGGAGCCGGGGGAGCAGCCTGCTGGTGGGAGCTTTCGCCTGTGATTTTAGATGGGGGTCCCTGTACTCCGCCGTCTCTGCAGGGGTGCTGGGGTACTTGAAACTGTGGAGTCAGGCTGGAAGCATTTCCTGGAGGATCCACTGTATTTGATTTTAAGTGACTGTCAATGTTGCTTTTATATTAAAACAAGCACAATGCTGTCTAATGGAATCCAATGCAGATGGGCAGGAACCGGATGAGGAAAGCCCAGCTTGCTGAAGTGCCACTTTGAACTCTAACTTGATACCCCCCACAAGGCTGTTCGGGCCCTTTGGTGACAAAGTTTAAGAAGCCCTGCCCTAGATAAAATGCTAAACGCAATGTAGAAATGGTTTAGTGCGAGGGACAAGGCTGGGGTTCAAGGCCTGGCTCTGCTAGTTACTAGCTATGTGATTTAGGGCGAGAGGCTCAACCTCTCTGAGCCTCAGTCTCTTCCTCTGTAAAATGAGACTGATACCAGCTCCCTCCTTATAGGACCAGGCCTGCCTACTCATGTGCCCCCACTCCAAGCTGACATCCCGGGGGGCTGCCCCTGGCAGAGAAACTACTCAGTGTTTTCAGCCTCTGGCAGGACCCATTGTGGCCACAGGGCAGTTTAAGTCTTTATCCTGTGAAAGCAACCGTGGGCGCTGAAAGCATGGAGGCGGCTCAGATGTGCAGCGCAGAAATGCGGTCACAACGTGCCCTGGGCTGTTAGACATCTGAGGCACGGTAGTACCAATGCCTCAGGCTCCCCACCCCGGGCCAGCGCCCACACCCAGTAACACTCTGCTCTTCCCAGTTCCTCTGCGTGACCTGTGTGGCCACTTCTGAGACAAAAGCCATGTCTACTTCTGAGACAAAAGCCATGTCTGCTTCTGAAACTCGCTTTCATGGATAATGTGACTCCTCCCTGCACAGTGAGAGAGGGGTTGGGAGCCCAGCTGGACAGGTGTGAGGAGGGGAGGAAACAGCTGGTGGAAACTCCACCCTAGATTGGACACCGTGGTGCTTCGCAAGATATGTCCACACATTTGTTGACACTCTTTCCCTCCGGAGGGAGGCCGGCTGCTGTGTGGTGAGGACCCAGTGAGGTGGCTTGCGGAGAGCCCTGTGTGGTGAGAGGGCTGAGGCCTCCTGCCCACAGCCATGTGAGTGAGCCATCTGGGGAGCAGAGCTTCCAGCCCTGGTCGAGCCTTTGGATGACTACGACCTCAGGAGGGACCCTGGGTCAGAAACAGTGAGCCTAGGTGCTCCCAAACTCCTGACCCACAGAAACTCTGACATAATAAACGTGTGTTGTTTTAAGCTGCTAAGTTTTGAGGTAACTTGTTATGTAGCAATAGATAACTTGTACAGACCCCTCTCCTTGTCCTTCAAAGTGTCACTTGAAAGAATTCATGATGCCTTTCCTTTGTTTCCTGCCTTATAAGGATGTTGGAAACTGGAAAAGAAGAATGTGTAGTTTGGGAGAAGGGCAGTGATACTGTGGGCATACATGCTGAGCATTTTCCATTGGTTATGTCATCTAATCATCTCAACCGTCCTGTGGGAAAGTATCACTAGTCCCATTTTCTAGATAAGAATACTGAGGCTCAGATATGTTAAGACCCTTGCTCAAGACTACACAAGAAGCCTGGTCGTTGGGGCACTAAATCTGTGTTTCTTTAGCAGGCTGCCTCTGCTTAGTAATAAAGCATCTAAGTCAAGGGCCTGGCCTTGTTTCTGACTAATTGCATAGGCTTTTGCAAGTGACTACCCGGTGGGGGCCTTTTTTCTTTGTGAAAGGGCCCCTGTACCATTCCTTGTAGTCTGGGGGGCAGTCAATCATGGTGGCCCACTCTCCTGTGGCAACGGGAATGGAGCCTGGCCTGGTCAGTAAGAGAGATCCATTCTCCTGACCACAGCGATTAGTTGAGGAATGGGCATGCGATTCTACCCAGGCCAATCAAAATATTCCACAGAGCATCTCTGCCAGAGCCAACGGAGAGAACGGCTCTTTCTTTCTTCTGGGGTTGCTGAGCTGGGAGGCTGTGGATCTGGTGCCTCTGGGACTGGCAGGCCTGCCTGTCTACAGAGTCAGGTCGAGCCAAGCCATGAAGGGAGGCAGAACTCTGGACCCACTTGAGCCCCTGGATCCAGCTATGCCTGAAGCCATTCTTCTCCCTGGACTGTCCAGTTCCAAGAGTCAGTAAATTCCCATTTTTTTTTTTTGTCTCAGCTAATTTGAATTGGGTTTGTGTTGCTTGCAGTGCAGTGGGCAAACTTGGGAGTTGCTTTTAGCATCTTGGAGCAGTAGAGCATAGCTCCTCTATATGGTGACTAAATGTAGCAGTTGCTGGTGATGCCCTGCTGGCCTATGCTGGAGGTCATGGCAGACTGTTTGCTTACAGGCCAGTGGCTTCCTGCATCTCTCTGTCTGAGGTTTTCTGGCCTCAGGACCATGCTTGGCCTGTGTGTGTGTGCGCGCGCGTGCCGTGTGTGTGTGGTGTACACACGGGGAGAGGGAGACAGTTCTAAAATGTCAGGGAATTAATGCCTCAGGAGTAACCCTCTTCCAGTGAGAGCATACCTGGTCTCCCTTGCCCCTTGAGAGGACAATCTGGAGGTGTCTTCTACACAGTTTCTTTGAGGGTCCCCAGCAGAACTGCACCCCAGTAGCCCAGAGTGGGAACCCTCTCAATAAAGGACCCTTAATCAGCTTTCCTCCGTGCCCTGTCTCTTTCCCCACTCTCTCTCTCACTCATGACTCTTGGGGTCACCTCCCAGATGAACTACCTGTCCCCAAATCCTTATCTCAGGGGCTGCTTTGCAGGAAAAATCTAAAACTAGGACATCAATAGATGGGATTTTGATTTTCCGGAGTTGACAGATCTGGAGATACTTATCATAATGGGAAAGACTGAAATTGCAAGGTTCTCAGCCTTAGCAATTTTGTGAGTTAAATATTCCCCACACGGCGCATGTGAGGACCACACGAGAACTGGGCAGGTGGGGTAAAGACAGCAGGGCAGAAATGGCAGGGGCCCGAGACCCCACGGAGGTGAAGCAGCCATTTTGAAATGGAAATTGATGGGACAAATGGGGTTGGAGCATTTGGGCAATCTGGGGTTGCCTCAATGTGGCACGTGGGGAGGTACTGGCGTTGGCCCCCCGCGCCCAGGGTCCAGAGTGTCTGTGGATAGACAGGAGCCAGGAGCCCTTCAGATTACAGCGAGAGATGGGCTTGGTTTCCAGCTATTGGTCTTGTTTGCCTTTCCCCTCTGCCTTTGTTCTCTCTCCTTTTTGCCGCTCCTGTTTATTTATGTTTAAACACGTCCTGTGTCGCTGCCTCAGCTGAGTGGCTGGAGAGTTGACGACGGCATGGTTTCTGTCTCGTCTTCCCCTGCAAGGCCTGGGCTCCAGGAAGAAGATGCAACTGTGGATGTCGGAATATTTGGCTGATACAGCTCGGCCACGTGTCTGCTTTCTCTTCTCCCCACAGCTCCCGACTCCCTCCAGATCCCCCGCTGTTCCTCCTGGTCACTTCCGCAGTGGCATCTGGGACACAGACATCGGGTTTTTGTTTTTTTTTTTTCCTAATTGCATTTCAGCCGAGGGGAGCCACGCTCAGAGAGGGGACCGTAGGAGAGTGGCCTGGCAGAGCTTGGCAAAGTGGCTGCAGCTTCCCCATAGGACTTTGATAAGAAGGGAAATAAAAAGGTTCATTTTGCGTACCAATACTCCCTACCCCTCAGAGTGGATCCCTCTCCTTTTTGTATTTTTTTCTTCTTCCTTGAGGTATAAAATAGATACAGTAAAGAGCATCCAGTGCGCTGTGTGTGGCTTGATGGATTTTTCCGTATGTCTACACCATGCCACCACCAAGATATAGATACACCTGAAACTAACACAACATTGTAAATTAACTCTACTTCAATTTTAAAAAAATCCGAAAAAAGAAAAAGAAAAAAAAAAGATATAGAACTTCCCCATGGCTCCAGAAGTTTCCGTAATGCCCCTCCCAATTAGTACCCCCTCCCACAGAGGCAACCACTATCCTGACCTTTATCACTGGAGATTGATCGCCTGCTTTTTACCTGTAAAAGGGAAGCAACCAGCATTGTCCGCTTCGGTGTCTGGCTTCTTCTTTTACCTAATATGTGGATGTGCGCGAGCCATGCTGTGTGTAGCAATGGTTCCCCTCCTGTTTGTTTTGTTGATGTTTGGTTTTATTTGATTCCTATTCCTCACCACCAAAGGGGCTCAAAATTGGGACCCTGCAGGGGTGTAAAGCCAGCAGCTCGAAGATCCCGTTTTGCTCCCGTCCGCAGCCTGGGAGGTAGCGCTCCCAGTGGGTACCTTCGCTCCCAACTGCGGGACGCCGCAGTGCTGATGCTGTCAGAGCCCGGCTCCTGAGGCCAGTGCAGCCTCAGGCATCGGGTTCCCTGTTTATTCCAGGCTACTGGGCCAGTAACCGCACCTCGGCTTGGAAACCTCCTAGGGATTCAGGAGGAAGCTGGAGCAGCCCCAGATGTGGGGTGGGGCTTGGAAATAATAAGTTGCGATTTGCAAACGTGCGGCATGCAGCAGAAGAGAAACGTCACTGAGGTCTGGTGTCTTCTAGCATAGCGCAGCACAGCCTTTTCTTCTCCTTCCTGGATTTGTGTGGTGGTCCCTGACTGGCCGCCCCGGTGCCGTCCGGGCCTGGGCTTATCCTGCCACTCCTCTGCTCACAGACCTTCAGTGGCTCCCCACTACCTGCTCAAGTCGGCATTCCTCTCCTGACATTTAATTAAGAAGCTCCCCTGACTGAACCAGCTGACTCCTCCTTCCTAGTCTGCCACAGCTCCTGGGCAGATGCTGCCTCCCTTTTTGAGTAGCTGGGACTCCTAGCTGGGGACGTGCCAGCTAGTGTGATCTAGTTCTCTCTCTGCCCTATCGATTTTAGGAGACACTCCTTTCTAGTCTACCTCCCCAGGGAGGTTCCCGGCTAGCCCAGCCTACCGTGTGGAGCCTTGGTTGCCAAAGTCATTTCATGGACCAAGATGCCTGCTTCAGCTCCAGCCATCATGACTGCATTCCAGCTAGTAAAAAGGGGGAAAGGGAAGGAGAAGGGCATGCCACCTCTCTTTAGGGTTAGTAATAATAATAATAACAATAAAAGCAGTAAACACTTATGCATCATTTACCACGTGCCAAACACTGTTCCAAGTGCATTTATTTTTCATATAACTCTATGAGGTAAGAACTATTATTAGCTTCCATTTACAAATGAGGAAATGGAGACACAGAGAGGTTAAGTAACTTGTGCAAGGTCACACAGCTAGGAAGTGACTGAAGCAAGACTTGGACTTAGGCAGGCTCATTCAACTTCTCCTAAGCCCTCTGTTTCTGGGCTCCCCACTTCCTGGTCTCTGTACACCCTCCCTCCTCTTACAACCCATTGGCCAGAATTTAAGCACATGATCATACCTACCTGCAAGGGAGGCTGGGAAATGTAGTCTTTGCTCCAGGCAGTAAAAATTGGAAAGTTGGATTGCTGAGGAAGAGGGGCGAACAGATCCTGGGGGTCTGCAAGGAGCCCCGGTGGTTATTACTGTTCACTTCATGGCCCTGTTATTTGACTTGTTAATTCGATTAGACCACAGGCTTCTTGAGAGTGAGCACTTGGTTCCCAAGAAAGCTTCTCATGGGGCCCTGAGTGGGAAATGGTCTCCTTGTTTTGCTGTTGACTTTAAATGCAGAGCAGCTCTTTCTAGGATCCAGAATAACCCTATGCAAAGATTATTCCATAATAAGTCGATGATAGTCTGCGTTTCTACTTGAAGGTCCTGCACACGGAATGTCGGTAGGATGCCTGTGGCGTGGTTGACCACCCTCTCTGTTTTGAAACTGCCTCTTGGCTTGGCTTCCCCTGCAGGAGGATTTTCCTCAGGCCCTCTGGGGTCCCCTCTCATTCCCTTTTCCCGGGCCTCCTCCTCGGCCGCCCTCCATGTGTTGGCTGCCTCAGGGCTCAGTCCTTGGACTCTCCACGTCTCCCCCGGCCCCTCTCCCTGGATGATCTCATTTCCTCTCATGGCTTTTAAAATACCGTCCATGTACTGATAACTTGAGACCAGACCTCTTTCCAGATCTCCAGACATCCAAGCCCGCCTGCGGCTGGCGTCCCAAGTGGCAGTTTCACTGGTACCTTAAACCCAGTGCGTCCAAAGCAGAATGCCTGATCTCTGCCCCTCACCTCCCCAGCCCAACCATTCTGCTCCTTCAGCATTTCCCACCTTAGTCAATGGCTCCTCCAATGGCTCTTTCCAGAAGGCTGGGAGCCATCCTTGATACCTCACACCCCACATCCAACTCAACTCCTGGCCCTGACCACCTTACCTCCAGCAAGTCTTCCAAGGCCATCCACTCATGCCCATGGCCACGGCCCTCCCTCATCTAACCCCCCTCCCCTCTCTCCTGGACCGCTGAGATGCCTCCTACCCAGTCTCCCACATTCAACCCCCTGCAGTCCATTCTCCGCATTGCAGCCAGAGGGGACATTACAAGCTGACAAATCTGATCATCCACTCTCCTGCTTACGGCCCTTCAGTAAGCGCACACGCGCAACATTCCCAACCCTTGACGTGGCCCGTAATCTAGAGGCGCTGGTCCCTTCTGCCCTTTCAATCTCATCTCCAGCCTATCTCCAGTTACTATAGCTTTAGAGCCAACCACTCCAAACTTAGGGGCATAAAACAACAACCATTTGTTATGCTCACAGATTCTATGGGTTAGGAATTTGAAAGGGGCACAGAAGGGATGGTTAGTCACTGCTCCATGATGTCTGGGGACTCAGCTGGAAGCCTGGAAGGCTGGAGGGGTGGACCATCTGAAGGCTTGTGCAGCACATGTTGGGCGCTTGGGAAGACTTGAAGACCTAGGACTGCTGGCTGGAGCACCTACCCTGGTCTCTCCATGTGGCTTGGGCTTCCTCACAGCACGGTGGCTTCAGGGGAGTTAAATTTCCTCTGTGGCAGCTCCGGGACCTGTGTTGTAACAAACAAGGCGCGAGCTGATTCCCCTTTTCTGACCCAGCCTCCAAAGTCACGTGGTGTCACTTCTGCCACATTCTTTGATTACAAGCCAGTCGGAAGTCCACCAGATTCAAGGGAAGGGGACATAGACCCCATCTCTCCATGGTAAAGATGCCAAAGTCATATTGCAGGAGAGCAGACTTTGGAAAATGGTCTCTGCCAGGTGGCCCTCCCCTGGCTTGGCTTGCTGCGGTATCTCCAGAGCAGAGCCTGGGGACGGGCACCCAGAGAAGAGCCTTTAGCATTTTCAGGCCTGTTTCAAAGAACAACTGTCTACAGGCTAGGAATGGTTATGAGGATCCGTCAGCAGTGGCCTATCTCGGAGGATATGGAGAATTTTGGCGGGGGCTGGTGGTGGGAAGGGCGAGCTGACAGGGAGATGTCCACAAGAGAGGCAATTTCTGGTTCCTCCCTTGGGATGGTCCTGCCAACACCAGCCGCCTGCCTTGTCCCTTGGCCCCCTCCCTGGCACACCATGCCTTTGCAGCCATCAGATCTCCTGAGAGCCACACCCCTCCAGATCACCTTTTCCAGAACCTTCCCTGACCTCCCAAGGCTGCAGGAGGCCACCCTGCTCCTTCCTTCCCCAACTCTTCCTGCACATCCTCATCACAGAGTGGACACCACTGTTACTTTACCATCAGTGTCCTTGTTGTGTGCCCTCCCCCCCGCCTCCCCCACCCCCGCCGACAGCCTGAGGGTTTCTTGAGGGTAAGGCCTGGGTCCATGGGCCCCCATAAATGGTGGGTGACAGGCCACACTGCCTGGTGGCGCTTAGGCTAAGCACCTCATGCTCTGGGGTGTGTGGAACCTGCTGGCCCTGGGTGGGCTAGGTGGGGAGTCGGGGGTTGGTGAGGGTCTGGAAGCCAAGCTGTTCCTCCAGTTGGGCTGCCTCGGCGGGGGGCCTGGCCTTATTAGAATGCCTTCTTCATCCTGACTCCAGCTGGAAGTTCCCCGTTCCTGTGTAATTACATTAAGCTTTTATGATGGGGATCTGGGCGGCCAGCGGCATTATTTTGCAGGGGCGGACTGCATTCCTGGTGTCTGGGTTTACCTTGCCTCTCTGTCTGTGCCCTGGAATGCCGGTCTGTGGACAGGTCCTCTGCGGAGCCCTGGTCTATCTGTGGGGTCCCCAGGCAGCACGCTGGGGGCAGGGTGAGCAGCCAGAACTATGTCTACAATTTCCTGAATCCTGAGGGTCAGAAAACCCGTCCTACCCTGCAGGGCAGAAGGTAGAAGCCTGGGCCCCCTTTGCCAGCTGGCACCCGCTTGCCGGGGGTGCCCAGCTCTGTCTTGGGGGCCACAGGCTTCTTGGCCTGGATGTCCAACCCAGAGGACCCCTGCACTTTGCTCTCCAGATACTGACTAAGCTGGTTGTCTGCTTCACACACATAGCTGATGTGTGTGTGTGTGTGTGTGTGT
>NC_041234.1:22892882-22966523 GCF_002837175.3 Physeter macrocephalus | reverse complement strand
CCTGCATCGGCAGGTGGATTCTCAACCACTGTGCCACCAGGGAAGCCCTTAAGTAGCTTCTTAAAAATTATTTATAAGCAATATTATCATAATATTAGGACTTAATCTCACACCCTATACAAAAAGAAATACCAGGTGGATTAAAAATCCAAACGTTTCAAAGAACTATAAAAACCTGATGAAATCCCATTGTGGACTGTTTAATAATTGTAGGGTAGGAAGGCCTCTCCCAACACAAATAACCAACAACCTGTGAGAATATGCTTATATTATACTCACTTATAATTAAAGAAATGCAAATCAGAGCTACAGTGGGATGCTGGAGGGGATTTAAATTGGGACAGGCCCTTCGGAGAATAATTTGGTTGTATCTACGCACATTTAAGTGTGGTCATAGCCTTTGGCTCAGAATTTCTCCTTTTAAGTCTCATTTTTTCAAACCTACATGAGCAGGCCAACCTATATCCTGGGATATTCACAGCATCGTCATTTTATGGCAAAAATTTGAGAATAACCTAAATGTCCAACAGGAGGGGATGGTTAAATAAATAAGGAGCATCTATGCCATGAAATACAGTATATCATTTAAAAAGACTAGTGTGTACTGATACAGAATGTTCTCCAAGAAATATGAAATGAGAAGTAACTTGCAAATCCAGCATGAGTTCCTTTATACACAACAACCCGTGTGTGTATTTATCAATGCAGAGAGAAAGGCCTTGAGCTATCTGGCCAGACTGGGGCTGGTGGGTCCCTCTGGGGAGGAGAGAAGTATCCGGAGGATGGTGAGAGGAGAGGTTCACCTTTTTTTCCTGGGAATTGTTTGAAATCTTATAAGCACATGTTACTTTTTGAATTCAAACTATGTATACACACACACACACATATGTATATACATATATTTTTAAAATGAAATTTAAAAGGCAACAATGTGGGCCAAGGAAATAGGGTTAAAGGATTTTAATAGTTGTATTTATTGAATCTGTGACTATATATGCCTGACACTGCTCTCAGATCCTGATATGGATAACCTCATGGACACTTCACAACAGTACACTGAGACATGGATTGCTGTGACCCCATTTCACAGATGAGGAAACTGAGCACAGACAACTTTCCCTAAATCACACAGCTAGTCAAGGGGAGCTGGGATATGTTAAGGTCTTCTTGGAGAATTTCCTAACTGTGTTACGTGTGTGTGTGTGTGTGTGTGTGTGCGCGCGCGCGCGCGCCTGCGCATGCGTGCACACGGGAGGGCCTTCAATTCCACATATGTGACGAAATCTGGTGCCCTGACAATCTCCTTCATCCTTTCCCTCTTCCTTTTTTTGGCTCTGATTTGGGACTTTTTCTCTACTTTGGGCGGGGGGCATTTCTAGGATACATCTGGAGAGTCCCCTCTGTCCAGGTCATGAAACCAAAGAGAAGGCCTCTGCCTGCCAGGTCTTTTCTGTGGAAGCAGAAGAAAATCCGGAAGACCACCTGGTAGCAGCGTCTTTGGAGGGAAGGGACTCCCAGAGGTGACACTGGCTCTGCACATGGGGAGCAGGTAGGCTGGCAGGCCGTGGGACTCAGCGGGTGATAGGGCCAAAGACTCTACGCTGGTTTCCCAAATGCCCGCAGGAGCTGAGCCTGTGTCTGGTTAGGCTGATTTTGAAAAAGGGCTGTGAACTGTGTGATAGAGAAAATGTTCTGGATACAGAAGCCAGCTTGGAGGAGGGCTGACCAGGAGTCAGGGTTCAGCAGGGTGCTGGTCTGAGGCTCTCAGAGCAACCAAGCCCTGGTCCTGACCCCATCCCAGCCTGCCCCATCCCTGGCCCCAGGCCCCTTCCACCTTCCAAGGCTGTACCCTCCTCATGGTGCAGGAACAAAGGCAGTTCAGATTTGTGAACAAGAAGGAGAAAAAATAAACTCAGCCGAACTCCTCTTGCTTGTGAATGAGCTATTGGCTCTGGCCCCTGAATGGGGGAGTCCTGCTGGGTGTGTGGCAGTGGGGGACCCCTGGGGACAGATTGGCTGGAAGGGTGGTGGGAGGGAGGGAGGTGCAGCAGGACGCGAAGAGTTGGTGATTTATGGCGCCAGTAAGCACAACGGTGCAGTCTTGCAGGTCCCCTCAAGATGTGTCTGAGCGTGACGCCCTTGGAGCATTACCTGTGTGTGCTATGGCTACAGCCACGGCCTGTCTGGGCTCAGGAGCCCAGATCATCTGTGCCCTGCTGATGAGTGCTCCTCCCTCCCTGCTGGGGGCCCAGGGAGAGACACCCCCCGGCTCCCTGATCTGAAGGACAGTGGGAAAATGTGCCAGCAAGAACTGGAAGGTGCGGCAAGATGAGCTGGTGAGCAGTGGGTCTGGCTTCTTCTTTGGGACAGAGTGTAAGATGCATAGACTCAGAAGGCCTTTTGGAAAATCAGCCAGTGAGTGGGATTCACTTTGGCAGCTGTCTTGTTCCTTTGAGCTTTAGCAAGCCTGCCCTAGGCTGTGCTAGGTTAGCATTCTGGGGAGCCAGAAGTACTAACATCTCTTGAGGGCCTACTATGTACTAGGTAGTGGGCTAAATTTCGAAATCTCATTTACATTCTTTAAGCTTCATGATGCTACCCTGACATTAGTATTGTTACTAGCTTCATTTGGCAGAAGAAGAAGGTGAAGCTCAAGGGCTCAAGTAACTTCCCAAAGACCACAGCCAGTAGGTGGAAGAACTAGGATGCAAGCCTATCTTCAGAACCAAGGAAACATAGTATACTTCAATGCTTAAAGGATGAGCTTGCTGAGGGGCAGGCCCAGGGGTACCCCAAGAAGGACATGGAAGCCAAATCCCCAGAAGCCCTCCAGAGTGAACCTAGACCATTTTAGAATAGCAGACTGTTTCTGAAGTCTGGGGTCCACTATGGCCTCCGGATCTTTTGCTGTTAGGCAATCTGCATATGTACCTTGAAGACTGAGAAGTTTTTCTTTCTGAAACTTTGACTTCTGGACTAACTCTATCTGGCTGGTTGGCCTCGAGTACTATTGCCAACTACAGAGGGAGAGAGAGCGACATTGACCTGGGTGTTGAAGTTCTGGCTTCCCACCATGGACTTTGGCCTTGGCCACCCTCAGCTGTCGGGGTCACTCAGAAGCTCAGCTTTGTTTGGCCATTTGTTGGGCTGAGAGTGAATAGGCAGATGGTTCTCCTGGCCATGGGTGGCCGTTCTGCCCTCCACTCCCACCGGTTGCCCTCCCTCTGAAAGCAGGCACCTAACAGAAACGTTTCCCTTTCCTGTAGGAGCTCAGGTGCTGGAAACCGCACAACTTTAGCTTGAGGGAAATACAAAACCAGCCCAAATTGAAATGTAGTCTCAAATTCCAATGCCCTTTACTTCCCTTCTGCTAGTGCTGTGGGCTCACTGGGACAGGCCGAGAGAGTATCCTGCCAGTGCTGAGCCACTGGCTCCTGGCAGGCTGGCAGAGACCTGGCACCACAGGCAGGCTGCCTGTGAAGTCTATTCCCTGGCCACGTGGATCCCTCAGCAGAGTATCAGCGTTCCCTCCCGTGGACCCAGCAAAGTCCCCTGAGTGTGTGAGGGTGCGGGGTGCAGGCAGGGGCTCCTGACTGGGCATCTCCTTTTGCCCATTTACCTGGTCCACGTGGAGTGGAACATTGGCAAGATGGCATGGAGGTGGACCGTGGGGAGGCCGAGGATTGCTCGGCTACGTACAGGAGCTTCTTAAGAAGGCCTGGCTGAGGACAAGTTGCCAGATACCCTGCAGTTTAGTTCATTCCTCCTTGGGGAGTTATGAGTTTTCTTCCAGGACTTCTGGAATGTTCTTGAGCCGGGCTAGAGGGGGGAAGGAAACACAGCCCGGAGTCCCTTCTGCCCGCCCCCGCACGCTCCCCACGCACCCAGGTTGATTTCCTATCATCAGAGCTCAGTGGTCCCCAAATGGTCAGCGGCCAGCAGGCTGCTGGGAGTGAGGGAGCGAGAGCCGTGGAAGAGGCCGCCCGCCTTCCAGATGATGGCTCCGAGGAGGAGCACCCCCAGGGCTTGGCCACCACCGAGCGCACAGGCCCAGAACAGAGATTTGTTTTTCCGTCTGTGTGACTGAGGGGTTTTCAGGCTCTGCTGGCAGGAAGATTTCCCTGGCACTTGGTGAACCGGCGCTCTGGGCTGTGACAGACGGAGGCAGCTGGCATCCGCGAGGCCGGGGCTACACAGAGCCACCTGGAGGCCCAGGAGCAGGCGGGCCGGCAGGCTGGTCGATGGCAGGAGTTTTGGAGTCAGATAGAACTGGGTTCAAATCCCGACTCCATGATGGGAACTCGGGTGAGTGACCTTCCCTCCCTGAGCCCTAGTTTCCTGGCCTATAAAATGGGGACACTAATACATTCCTTCGAGGTAATTGTGAGAGTTCAATCAAATAATGCTCGTAAGAGCCGGACGTGTGATGCTGGTCGCGTAGCAGGTGCTTAGTGACGTAGCCGCTACTATTACTTATGGGAGCATCGCCTCCCTTGTCCTCGGCAAGCATCCTCTTTCCTCGGGGGCCCACCCTCTTTCTTCAGGTACTGCGTGTTCTCAGGCAGAGTCAAGGGGGCCTTGACAAGAAGTTATGTGATAAACTCACCTACCTGGCGACGGGACCTGACGGCGTTAGCATCAGGAATATTTGCACTTTAACCAGTCCCAGCCTCGTGGGGTGAATTGATTCATTCAATAAGCATTTACTGAGATCCTACCCTATCCTCTACCAGACAGTTGTTATCGCTGTGCACCCACAACGTACCAGGGACCTTTGTTATCCAGCTTCACCTTTGTACCAGCATTATGAGGAAGCTATTAGGGGGAGTTCCCTGATGGCCTAGTGGTTAGGATTCGGTGCTTTCACTGCGGTGGCCCCGGTTCAATCCCTGATCGGCGAACTGAAATCCCACAAGCTGTGTGGCACGGCCCCACCCCCAAAAAAGTATCACTCCCATTTTACAGATGAGGAAACAGGTTCTGAGGGATTAAGGCACTTGCCCAAGCCGTGCCCTGGTTTAACTGGCTCTAGCATCTTTTCCTAAGGTGCAGGCATTGTGCTGGGCCCTGGGGCTGTAAAGAGGAATAAAATTCATCCTCAGCTACAGGGATCACCCTGTCCAGGGGTGGAGACAGACAAAGAAATCAGATTAGCAACATGCAGTGATGGCAGTAGGCATGGGGTAATGTGGGGCACAGCCTAGGGGCAGCTGGGGGCATTGGGGAGCATAGGGCTGGCAATGTTAATGCACGTTTTTTTTTTTTTCGGCTGCACTGCAGCCTTGTGGGATCTTCGTTCCCCGATCAGGGATCCAAACTGAGGTCCCTGCAGTGGAAGTGTCGAGTCCCAAACGCTGGACCACCAGGAAATTCCCAGTGTTAATGCATGTTAATGCTTTCCTGTGTGGATCTGAAGTCACACAGAAGAGCATAAAGTTTATTCCCCCACCTCCCGAGGGCCCAACCCACCTGCTTGGAATCAGCCCCACCCCAGCCTGGGAGAGCAGCCTCTTTAAAATGTCAAATTACTTCAAGGGCATACATTGGAATCAAGAGGTGTTCCCCCCGTGTGGCCCCTGACTCTTTTGTTGTTTGTTTGTTTTTAAATTAATTAATTTATTTTTGGCTGGGTCGGGTCTTCGTTGCTGCGCGCGGGCTTTCTCTAGTTGCGGCGAGCAGGGGCTACTCTTCGTTGTGGTGCGTGGGCTTCTCGTTGCGGTGGCTTCTCTTGTTGCGGAGCACGGGCTCTAGGCGCACGGGCTTCAGTAGTTGCAGCACGCGGGCTCAGTTGTTGTGGCTCGCGGGCTCTAGAGCGCAGGCTCAGTAGTTGTGGTGCACGGGCTTAGTTGCTCCGTGGCATGTGGGATCTTCCCGGGCCAGGGCTCGAACCCGTGTCCCCTGCACTGGCAGGCGGATTCTTAACCACTGTGCCACTAGGGAAGTCCCCCTGACTTCTTAGTATCCTTCCAGAGATAGTCGGGGCATATTGGAATATGTATATGATTGTATCTAAATGTAACCTTTTCAAATACTGCAAATGACTGCACGCTATAAGCAAACAGTTCAATAGGATATCTGTATCTATATCATTTATATCTATATATAAAAGCGAGTCACCCTCCTGACTCTATTCTCCTTCCTGAAGGCCATTCCTGCTACCAACTTCTAATACAGGGTTAATATTCTTTTTTTTTTTTTTCTTTTTGGCGGTACGCGGGCCTCTCACTGCTGTGGCCTCTCCCGTTGCGGAGCACAGGCTCCGGACGCACAGGGTCAGCGGCCACGGCTCACGGGCCCAGCCGCTCCGCGGCACGTGGGATCCTCCCTGACCAGGGCACGAACCCGCGTCCCCTGCATCGGCAGGCGGACTCTCAACCACTGTGCCACCAGGGAAGCCCTAATATTCTTTTTAAAAAGACCAATGACGGCATACTGTAAACATATGATAAAGTTCTGTACATCCTGTTTTTTCACTTAACACTGTGTCTCACAGAGCATTCTGCATCAGTACCTTGAGCTCTATTGCATTCTTTCTAACGGCAACATAACATTCTCTTATGAGGATGTGCCAGACTTTGTTTAACCAGTCTTCTGTTAATGGATATTCATTCAGGTCATTCTGGTCCTTTGCAGCTACAAATAACCTGACTATGACTATCCCTTTACATAGGTTTTTACTCACATGTGGTAGATCTGTATATCTTGGCTGGAAAAAAGGATATGCATTTTAACATGAAAAACCTTTAAGGCATATCTAACTGTGTAAAATCCATGCCAAAAATCCATGCTTAAATCTCATCCAAAGAAATGAATCACTAAGGGTGGAATTCTGACTATCAGCAAGGGAGACCGGTTCCCTGAGTAAAGTCGGCCCGCTCACCCTGAGAGTGGCCCTCCCCTCTCTCCAGCTCCCAAGCCCAAATGCCAGCGAGCAGAGGCAGCTGGGGTACCCTGGCTCCTGAACTCCTTGGGGGAGCAGCCCAGTGGCGTTCTCTGCGGACACAAGTTCCCTCTCTAATCAGTTTTCCCACTGCATTTCACTGGTGGCCAAGAGAGACTTTCATAACTCTTGCTATCTTTACAATATGTCGTTCAAATTTAAAACATGCTAAAAGGGAGAAAATATTTATAGAATTTTTCTCTAGAAGGAAAAAAAAACCCCTACTTTTAAGCCTAGCCAATGACATTTCTGGAAACCACAGAGAGAAAACAGCAACAACTCGCAGAAGATAAAATGGACTAATTACACAACAGATCTCTAATTTAAGAAACTAGCTGCATTCTTCTGTTTTTTTTCTTCTCTTTTAAAGATGACAGAGAATAAAAATACTGGTTTACCAGCTTATTAAAAACATAATCCAGCGACTCCTGACCTTCTCTTCTGCAAGGCGACGTGTGTTTGTGCATGTGTACACATGGCGGGTCCGCTGGCTTCGGCGAGAGCTGGAGAGAGGGGTCTCTTCCGTGGGGTTTCTTGGCCTGTGAACCAGTTTCCCATGGGAAGGAGCAGGGATCCTGCTGCCTGAGTTATTTAAATCTTGGAGTCTTCCTCCCTTTTCCAAAGCTCTGGGAGTGTCTCCATGGCCACAGCTGTTGTGGACACTCAGCTCAGTGGCCTGGCTTTGCGGTGGCTGAGATCGGCCTGTGTGAACCTGTGATTTGCTGTCTCCGGAACCCCCAAATACCCCAGATTTCTAGAAGAATCCCTCAGCTGTAGGGTGGTCAGCATAGGGACTGGGGAGCCCCTCCCCTTCCCTTGTTTCTGTGACTCCGAATCAGAGGGCTTCCAAACGGGCCACAAAGGGAATCTTTCCTCAGCTAGAATTTCCAGAAGCCAAAAGTGACTGCAGCCAAAACCTCCCCGTGAACCTCGTTTCTGTTTGGATTTTCATGGAAACTGTTTCTCCCAGACACACATCCTGTGGGACTGCGCTCCTTCTTCCCCTTCCCTTATTTTTATGTATGAATGGATTATGTCGGCTGTTTAATGGGTTTGCAGCAAACGCAGGCCACCGAGCGGTTTTTAATGAAGTCTCGGACTGGCCGGCCCATGGCTTTCGGAGGCCTTGCAAGACCGGAGAGAGGGTTCCCTGGTGCCTGGCCAGGATTTGCTCTCTGCTTCCTGCTTGGGAATCGGGGCTGCCCCAGCACTGCTGTGATTTGCTGGGGGATTTGGGGAAAAGGTCTCTAATCTCCCAGGCCTGCAGTGTACACCAGAGCACCGGGGCCTTCGCGGAACCGGGATGAGGAATCCTACTGGGGGAACAAGGAATAATAGTGATCCAGGAGGGAGGGGGACCTGAGGGGGAGGTGTCGGTGGGAGGAGTGGTTCTGCTGAGGGTGGGGCTAGATGGCTACTCTCGGCATTGAGTCCAGCTGGGTGGCTAGGCCTGGGCTTACCTGATTTGCCTTCTCCTACCCAGCAGGCTGCAATATGTTGATGGGGGAACGTAGCACACATCTTCTCAGCTCGCAGAACCTGGAGGTGGGATGGGGTGAGGGGATGCATGCCCAGGGCGCTCTGGACCACCCTTCTTCCCTTTTAGGGGACCAAGGCTGGAATCAGGGTGCCCCCTCCCTCTCCAGTGACCCACTTCTGCCACTAACTAACCCTCCTCCCCCATGGCCCCGGGATTGTCTTCTGGGCCGGCGGAGGCAGAATTGAGAACTGGACACCTTCTCGCTGTCAACAGCTGCCAGGGGGCTACTGGATGACGTTCCTGGCCAGTAGGTCGCCCCGCTTCTCCGCCAGGGTCCCTTCCACGATGTCTCTCCCAGGGATCCCAGGTTGACAGGGGCTACGTGGGGAAGGCGAGAGAGATTCCTGACCCACTGGATTCCATGGGGTGGAGGGGGACGTGGGAAAGCCACTGATTCAGAGGATCTCACCTCCCCTGCCCGCCCCCAGCCCCAGGCCTCTGGGCTGCCTGCTCCATCCTTTTCAAGTCTTCTCTCTGCAGAACTGCCTGAAGGATCTCTTTAAAATGCACATTGGACTCTGTTATTCCCTCCTGAAAACGCTTTGTGGGGTTTCCAGCGCTTGGAGATGAAGGCCAAGTTTCTTTCAGTGGTTTATCACCCCCTCTCGGATCCACCTCTCCAGCCTCGATTCTCCTCGCCCTCTGACTCAAATTTGGCGTCTCGGCAGCCCCAAGCTACTGTCCCCAGGACTTTGTTTTCCCTCTTTCTAGAACAATTCTCTCCAGCCCCTCCTGGATTACCCTGTCAGGAGGCAGCTCAGGTGTCACCTCCTGAGTCTGGCTACAAATTGTTAAGCCGGGCTTCCCTGGTGGCGCAGTGGTTGGGAGTCCGCCTGCCGATGCAGGGGACGCGGGTTCGTGCCCCGGTCCGGGAGGATCCCACGTGCCGCGGAGCGGCTGGGCCCGTGAGCCGTGGCCGCTGAGCCTGCGCGTCCGGAGCCTGTGCTCCGCAACGGGAGAGGCCAAGACAGTGAGAGGCCCGCGTACCGCAAAAAAAAAAAAAAAAAAAAAATTGTTAAGCCATGAATTCATTCATTTAATTGTTTTTTAGTCAATCAGAGACATATGTAACTGGCAATTACAAACCCAGAAAGGGGTCCTTCGTGCCAGGGGCCCTGCCCATCCCTCCCTACCCTGCTCTTTGCACACCAGCAGATTCCTTGCCCCCAACCCCGGGCATAAGGAGTCTTGTTTGCCAAGAGCGAGGGCTGTGCCCTGTTTCCCAACAGGCCTGAAGAGTGCACATCACCTTGAGCCGAGGCGAACTTGTCTTCTTCTTTAGGTCTGGTCTCCTGGTCCTTGAGGTCTGGCCACTCTTGGGGTTCCCTGAGTGAGGCTGAGAGGTTTCCAGTTGGGACCGTCGCTGGGACCTTCTCGAAGCCTGTGGTCACCTGCTACAGTGTGGCTTGTAGCCCGGTCTTTCTCAGGCCCTTGGATCGCTCCTCCCTTCCCCTCCCTTCCCCTCTCCTCACCCCTCCCCTCCCCTCCTTGTTTAGTCTCCGGGCTCTAAATGCCCCCGTATGCTGAAGACTCCCTAATGTCTGACGCCAGCCTGGACCTCCCCCCTGAACCCCTGACTCCTATATCCAACTGCCCCCCAGCCTCTCTCCCACCCTGGGGCAGCCTCCACTCTCCACTTTCCCACGTCTGAATTACTGCGGCACCCTCCGCCTCCCCTGCACTGGTCCCCCTGCTTCCCCTTTTGGCGCTTCTTCATTCCACTCTCAACACAGCAGCCAGGCGATCTTGTTAAAACCGAAGTGAGGTCACGGTGCTCCTTGCTCAGAACCCTTGGTGGCTTGGCATCGCCTTCAAGGTGGCTTCCAGTCCTCTCCGTGGCCTGCAACTCTCTACAGAATGGTCCCTGTCACCTCTCTGACCTCATCACCTGTCACTTCTCCCTCACTCCCTCCACCCCAACCAACTGGCTTCCTTGCCATCCCTCCCACTCCCTGGACACACCCAGCCTCAGGTCCTTTGCACTTGCTGTTCCCTCCACCTAGAAGGCTTGTCCCCCAGTCATCGGCAGGGCTGCCTCCCTCCCTTCCTTCACGTCTCCTCAGTGACGCCTTCTCCCAACACCCTACTGAGAAATGAACTCCTTCTCCCCAGCACCCCGTCCCTGCTTTATTTTCCTCCCTAGCACTTACCACCTGAGAGATTATGCATCTTTCTTTCTCATTGATCTTGATTATTGTCTATTCCTCTCCTGTCGCAGTGTAAGCCTTTGCTAGAGCAGAGATTTCATTTGTTTGGTTCACTGCTGTATCCTTAGTGCCTAGAACAACGCCTGGCACAGAGCAGGCACTTACTCAATATTTGTTGGATAAAAGACGAATGGATGGATGGCAGTTAGATAAATGTTCCACTGACTTCCGTCTTACAAGCAATGTCTGAAGACCAAGGATGTTGGTTGGCCCCTGGAGGAAGCCTGCTCACCATTCCTAAGTCTGGGAGTGAACAGACTCCAAAAACTCAGTGGTCATCTGCCCTGGAATTCGATTTCTTCCTCCTCAGCCGACTTCTGATGCTGTGGATGTGGACAGAGGGGTGACCATCTGCCACTTCCTTTTCGGCAGGCTGCAAGTGAGTGTTTGTGGCTTTTCCTTGCTGTGCTGTAGCTCATAACCGGCAGCGGTTCTACATGACTTACTGCTGGGATGTTGCTCTTGGAACGTTCTAGAAACCTCATGGGCCCTGGAGAGAGATGCATGAGTTTTCACTGCATTGTGGGCGCCAGTAGCCCTTGGTGCCCCTTAGAGATGAAAACGAGAGGGCCCCGCTTTCCCATCAGCCCTTTCAAGCTCCCTCAGGGGAAACTTGTCTCACCAAGCGAGCGTTCTAATTTCAAGAAGAAGTATGTAATTTACCTGAAGGTGTGATCTTAGATGACATTTCACTGGGCCAGGGTGCTCACTTTATGCATCCATAAAATGGGGCCGGTGATATTGACCTCACACAGTTGTTGTGTGAAGAATAAATAGGGAAATCCATAAAAGCGTCTGGTTTTACTGTTATCGGTGGGGCAGACTCTCTAGGGAGAGCCTGCTACTCTGTAGGGTGGGGGGACTCTGTGGGATCCTGGAAGAATTTGGTGACCTCTTCTGCTCACATCTGGGGCTTGGGCTTGAGGCGCACCCTTCTGCGACTGGAGGGTCGCCTCTCTTTTTAGCTGGGCTCCTAGGGTCTCTATCTGGCTGCTTTGGAGGTGGAAACGGCATGTGTTGGGAAGGAGATGACCTCTGACCTTTCTTAGATTTTTCTGTGTGCATTTTCTGGTGAGCTGAGAGTTTATTAACCAGCAAAGGGACTGGCAAATCCAAGCCTGCTCTTGTTCAGTGAGAAGGAAAGCTACGTGAGGAAGCAGCCGCTTGGCGTGGGGAGAGCGCTGGCCTGGGCGTCTGGAAGTGAGCGGTCTCCTCATTTCTCTCCACCACTTTGTCAACTTCGGGCCTGTCAGGTAATCTTGCTGGGCCCCAGCTGTCTGCCTGTGCAAGGAGCTTCAAGTAGCCGGTCCAGTTCTGAGCCGGTGTCATTTTATGTTATTTATTTACTGGCCGCGCCATGCTGCTTGCGGGATCTCAGTTCCCCAACCAGGGATTGAACCTGGGCCACGGCAGTGAAAGCCTGGACTCCTAACCACCGGATCACCAGGGAACTCCTCTGGTGTCAATTTATATTTGCAACTTTTCCATGAGAATCATTTCAAACCTGGAAATCAAAATCCTGTTGATGTTCTCTTCCCTTTTCAAGGTGATTGCTCTGAATTTCTGAGGCACCTCCTCTGCAGACCATTCCTGGGTACATCCAAGGCCTCCTGTGGGTCTGCCTAAGAGGGTTCTCCAACCGTGGGAGAGCGCTGGGTCTGAGAATGCCAGGGAGGGGGGGAAATGTCTCCAGGGGAGAACTCTTAACCGACACGGAATCCATTTGGTGCATCAGTGCCCTGCCTCCCTCATCCTTTGGTGGGACAACTCTGTGGTGTGCTCTACGCTCTCCCCCAGAGGTCCTCTGAGGACCTGGGCCCCAGTTGCCCAGGTCCTGCTCATCAACACATCCTCCCTTCCCATCTCACTTTCCGCCCCTCACCATGCTTCCTGGGTCACCTCCTGTCATAGGCCCAATCGTGTTCCCTGCCAATCCGTATGTTGCAGCCCTAAACCTCAGTACCTCAGAATGTGACTGCATTTGGAGATAGAGCCTGTAAAAAGGTGAAGAGGAAGCAAGAGGGTGACCATTTGCAAGCTAAGGCACGGGTCCGCGGCCTGTTAGGAACGGGGCCACACACCAGAGGGTGACCGGAGAGCGAGCAAAGCTTCATCTGGGGCTCCCCATTGCTTGCATTACCGCCTGAACCCTCCCCCCACAACCCCTGCCACCGGGGGTTTCTCTTCCACAAAACCGGTCCCTGGTGCCAAAGAGGTTGGGGACCGCTGAGCTAAGGAGAGAAGCTCCGGAGGAATCCATCCCTGCCAGCACCTTGATCTTGGACTTCCAGCCTCCAGAACCACGGGAAAGAAATCTGTTGCTTAATCTGCCCGGCCTGTGGTGTTTTGTTACAGCAGCCCAAGCAGATGAACATACCTCCCAAAGAAACTACCTGCCCTCAAATCCTTGGCTCAGAGTCTGCTTTTCTGGGGGAAAAAATTTGGGACATCGTCATCCAGGCACAGAAGGTCGGTGCTCCATGAAGGTGTATGCTCTTAGTTTGGATGCTACAGCCCAGTCACCAAGGTGGAGTCTGAGAGCAGTTTGTAGAGATGCTGGCTCGTCCCCATTGGGCAGAGAAGGAGACAAAGATCCAGAGACCCGGAATAAGTCAAAAACATCTTCATTGTCACCTTCTCATATTCGAATTTAGGGCTGGATCACTGCAAAGAGCTGGAGTCGTGTGGAGAAGTATACAGCAGCAGCGGGGCTGGGATAATGTGCGGTACGCAGCGCATGAATACAAATGGTTTTATTCACGTGAAATTGCTTCCGAATGAAGGGTTGCTCTAAAACTGACCCCCAAATGGAGCATTTTGTATTACAAAATAAAATTGCATCCCTTCGGCTCCGAGAAAAATGCATACTGCCCTCATCTGAAATGTGGTGATAATTATATGCCACATTATTCATCCTGTGTCATTTCTGGTCACATTCAGCATTTGGCGCAGTGGCAATTGAGGGTGTGCTTGAAACAAAGGCTGTCATGCAAAAGGCGCCGGGCGTATTCCAGGCGGTCAAGGTAACTGGTACAGCGTGTGGAACCTCTGGGTGACACACCTGCAATTTCAAGTGTTCTCCATATAGGAAGATCAACTTTGTCATGCTTCTTAGGGAAAGGGGAAGAGAGAAAAATGGGAAAAGGAAAGCAAGTCAAATAACGCCAAGACATCAGAGTGTGTGTGTGTGTGTGTGTGTGTGTGTGTGTGTGTGTGTGTGTGTATCAGGCCAGGAAGGTCAGGGTCACATGCCCTGGCCTGAGAAGCCTTGTGGGGCAGGAGGTATTAGTTATTAGTGCAGGGGTATTGGACTTTTAGTTATGAGCTGTATTATTTATCTTTTGCTGTGTAACAAATGACCCCCAAACGTAGCAGCTTAAAGAAACAAGCATCTATTATCTCCCGTGGTTTCTGAGGGTCAGGACTCCAGAGTGGCTTAGCTGGGTGGTTCTAGCTCAGGGTCTCTGATGAAATGCCGTCAAGATGTCAGCCGGGGCTACAGTTGCCTCCAGGCTTAACTGAGCTGGAGGTCCCGCTTCCAGAATGGCTCACGCACGTGGCTGTTGGCAGGTGGCCTCAGAAGATCCATCTCCGAGCTCGCTCACGTGGTGCTGTCAGGCCTGGGTTCCTCACCACGTGGGGCTTCCCATAGGCTGCCAGAGTGTCCTCAGGACATGTCAGCTGGTGACCTGAGGGAGAGTGAGTGAGCCAGAGAAAGCCGGAGTTGGAAGTCCCCGTCTTTCTGTAACCTATCGCTTCTGCTCTGTTCTATGTATTACAAGCTTGACCCTGAGTCCAGCCCATGCTCAGAGGGTGTGAATACCAGGAGGTGGGGCTCCCTGGGGGCCTTCCTAGAGGCTGCCTGCCACAGAGGTCAGGCCCTTGGTCGGCCTCGCCACCCTCGAAGGTTCTTGGGCCTGAGAGAGTTCCCGTCAGTACCAATAACTGTGGAGAAAAGAGCTTCAAATATAAGACTTGAAGGATCTTGGTTCTTGCCCTGCCTCTGCTGTTTCCTGTCTGTGTCTCTCAGAGCAAAGACAAAAGTCTCTCAAAGAGTCAGTTTCCCCATCTGTAGCATAGGGACAGCAATACCGACCTCTCAATGGTAGGGCTGATTGAATGACGTAAGGAATTACACTGTTGATCTGGAGAACATTCCCCAGGATCGAGGGACCTGGGGCTTATGTGGGTGACAATTTCTACCGCGGTGGGCTCTCCTGGCCACTCCAGCCTCTAGGGCCTTAAGGGCCAGAGTGACAAAAGCCTGCACAATCATTAAGTAACTGACTGCTTTCGGGTGACGCTCTGAGGACCTCAGGCCAAGGAGATGGCCGAAGTTCACCGGCAAACCACACCTCCTCAAAGCGAACGCCTTGCCTGTCCCATCACCCTGGTCTCTTACGGTCTCTGCAACTCTTTGTTTAGATCTCTCTCTGCCTACCTCTTAACTGGCCAGAATGGGTAAGAAAATCTTTAAATAGTTTGGTGCTTTCTGAATGATATTCTGGTTTCTGGTCCTGCGTATTTTCTGTTTCCTCTGTCCTGAAAGAAAGATTTGATATGTCCCTCTTGCATGAGGTTCTGGGGGCCAGAAGTCTTCAAGAGGGGAGAGAGAGGCCTGGCCCCGCTGCACACGGTGGGAGTGGCAGGCTCTGAGAATGCTTCCTCCCTGAGGGGCCGGACTGCGCTGGGAAGCCTGGAGCCCTTTGGGGGACTGGCCTCTGGCTTCTGGGGCAGCTGCCCGCCACCTCCCTGGGGCAGCTGCCCGCCACCTCCCTGGGGCTCCCGTCATGCTCTGGGGCGTGCTGCCCAGGGCCACGCCGAGGGAATCCCCGGGTGACTTGGAAGGCAGAAGGATGTCAGTTTGCCCCCAGCTCTGTGACTTTGGGGCCAGACAGAAGTTCCCTCTGGACGGGGCTCTGCCTGCCTTGTTCACTATCATATTTCCACTCCTGGCACAAGCCCTGCTTGCGATTCTTTTTAATTTAATTTTTAAATTAAAGCCTAATTTGCATACATTGAAATGCGCAGAAGGTGTACAGTTTGATGAGTTTTGGCAAATATATGCATCTGTGGAACCACCACCGCAGTCAAGATATAGGACATTTCCATCGTTCCCCAAAAGTCCCCTAGTCCCCTTCCCAGCGAATCCTATGGGTCACCAAAGGCAGCTCCTGTTCTGATTTCTGTCACTGTAGGTTAGTTTTGTCTCTTCTTGCATTTTATAGAAATAGATCATACAGCATGTGTTCTCTTGTGTTTGGCTTCTTTGGCTCGACATATTCATCTGTGAGATTCATTCACATTGTTGTGAGTGCTGCTAGCACCTTCCTTTCTTTTTTTTAATTTTTAATTGTATGTATTTATTTATTTATTTTTGGCTGCGTTGGGTCGGGTCTTCGTTGCTGGGCGTGGGCTTTCTTTAGTTGCGGAGAGCGGGGGCTGCTCTTCGTTGCGGTGCGCGGGCTTCTCATTGTGGTGGCTTTTCTTGTTGCGGAGCGTGGGCTCTGGGGGTGCGGGCTTCAGTAGTTGTGGCTCGTGGGCTCAGTAGTTGTGGCTCGTGGGCTCTAGAGCGCAGGCTCAGTAGTTGTGGCGCACAGGCTCAGTTGCTCCGCGGCACGTGGGCTCTTCCCGGACCAGGGCTCAAAACCAGACCGGGGCACGAACCCGTGTCCTCTGCATCGGCAGGCGGACTCTCAACTGCGCCACCAGGGAAGCCCAGCACCTTCCTTTCTATTGCTGAGTAGTATTCCATTATTTGGTTATATCAAAATTCGTTTATCCATTCACCAGTTGATGGATATTTGAATTGACTCCAGTTTGGACCTATTACGAATAAAGTTTCTATGAACATTCCCGTGCAAGTGTTTTTTTGGATGTATGCTCTTATTTCTCTTGGGTAAGTACCCAGGAGTGGAGTCGTGGGGTTGGAGGGTAGTTGTATGTTTAACTTTGTGAGAAGCTGCCAGACTACTGTCCAAAGCAGTCCTGTCATTTTATACCCTTGCCTGGCATTTAAATCTTGAGTTGTAGGAGGTTGTTTGTCTCTGGGTCTGTCTTGACCCCTACCAATGCCAAGCTTTCTTCTCCAGATTTCCAACCTATTATGCCAATCTCCAATCGTCTTCCAGCAAATTCCCTTTTGCCCAAGTTAGTCAGATTCTGTCTCTGTTGCTTGCAGTCCAGGAACTCTAGCTAACTGATACAGCTCCTGGCACATAGAAGGAGCTCAGTGAAAGGCATCTGCTCTGGTATTAGAAGTATTGCGTCTAGAAAGTCACGAGGGATGGGGGAGAGGGAACAGGGTGAGGCTTCTAGATTGCATGTGCGTAGGAGGGAGATGGGTGCAGCTACAGGAGGGCATGGAAGAAGAGGGGGAGTTCCAAGATACCTGGACATGCAAGTGTCATTTGTCACTCAAGTCTGGGGGAAAGGCCCTTTTAATTTGGCATTTTGGTCCCTTCTAGTGTGAGCTGAAGAGATTCAAGAGGTGCCTACATTTCGGGGAGGGAAGAGGGTTTCTTAGGCTCCCTGGATACCACCGGATTGGTCATCTTCTCATCCCCCAGCTGCGGAAGGGGAGGCAAGCCTTCTCTGACAGGCCCGCTCTCTGACTCGGCCAGTTTGAAACCTGCCTTAACTGTGTAGGACAGGGATGTGTAGACGCTCCAGCTGCTTTTGATTTGTGGGTTGAGTCAAGGCCCCTGCAACTTTTTTAAAAAAATAAATTTATTTTTATTTATTTATTTTTGGCTGTGTTGGGTCTTCGCTGCTGTGCACTGGCTTTCTCTTGTCACGGTGAGCAGGGGCTACTCTTCATTGCGGCGCACGGGCTTCTCGTTGCCGTGGCTTCTCGTTGCAGAGCACGGGCTCCAGGCGCGTGGGCTTCAGTAGCTGTGGCTCGCGGTTCAGTAGCTGTGGCGCACGGGGCTTAGTTGCTCCGCAGGGTGTGGGATCTTCCCGGACCAGGGCTCGAACCCGTGTCTCCTGCATCGGCAGGCGGATTCTTAACCACTGAGCCACCAGGGAAGTCCAAGGCCCCTGGAACTTTTGGGCTTCTTTATTTTTGTAACATTCTGGCCCAAACGGACTGTAATCTATCTGTAGGGAAACCCATTCCCAACACGAAATGATTTTTTGGGGGGTTGGGGGGGGCATAAACTTTGAAGAGAAAACGAAGGAAAACAGGCTTTCTTGTTCATTTCGGTGCCTTTGGAAATGTCGCTGGGAAAGTTCTGAGCAAGAGAGGAAGTTGTTTGTGGATGTGTGACCACTGGCGTGGGAGCCCAGGGACGGGGTTAGGTGACAGTTGGCAAGGCGCTGTCCCTCTGTGTCTCGGTTTCCTTCTCTGGAAGATGGGAGCTGATATCGGCCGCGTCTATACTCGCTCCATTCTGGTCATGCTGGCGGCCTCTTCGAGGCTGAAGGGGATGGAAAAGACACGCTAGGGCAGTGGGTGCCAGCCTGAGTCCCTCGTGCATTTTGGGGAGCCCACTGCTGCAAGCAGAACTCCGGCAGGCGGGATCTCAGGCGGCTCTGTTAGTATCATTACTACTTGCAGGTTGCCTGGCTGGGGCTGTCTTAGAACAGAATCCCCTTCCCTGGCAGATCTCAGTAGCTCTCAGTTTGTGCTGCCACGGCTGACCCAGCACTGATCTTGGCCCTGCAAGGAGGGCAGGCAGCTAGCTGGGGTTTTGTCTGTGGGGTGCCAGTTCCCATATTTTTGCCAGATATTTTTTTTTCTTTTTTTAAGCTCAGGTGTAACTTACATACAGTGAAAGGCACCGATCTTAAGTGCTAAGGTTTGAGGAGTTTTGGCAAAAGTTTTCCCTTGTGTAACCCATCCTTCTATCAAGATATAACTCATTTCCATCATTCCCAGAGCGCTCTCTCACGCTCCTTCCTTTTTCTGATTTCTATCACCATAGGCTAATTTTGCCTGTTTTTGAATTTCACATAAATGGAATCATACAGTGTGTGCTCTTTCATGTTTGGCTTTTTTTTCGTGCAGCATAATGCATTTGAGATCACCCAAGTTGTTGTTATCTATCAAGAGTTTCCTCGTTTTGATTCCTGAGTAGTTTTCCACTGTGTGGATATACCACAGTTTGTATATTCATTCTCACTGGTGGACATTTGGGTTGTTTCCAGTTTGGGGCTGCTATGAGTAATGCTGCTATGAATATACAAGTTCAGATCTTTTCATGGACAAATACTTTCATCTCTTTTGCAATAGGTACTCAGTGGGGAGATAGCCGAGTCTTGTGGCAAAGGCATATATAATTTTATAAGAACTTGCCAAACCGTTTTCCAAAGGCAACTGCTCTGTGCCTGTGTGCTTGTAACCTGGCATTTGAAATATCAGCAGAGAACAGCGGATTTGGAATTCCAAGGAGCGCTATTTGCTGATTCTTCATTCAACACCAGTGGCTTGTCTCCCAACGTAACCCATGACACTAACCCATTTCAGTTCCCGCCTTATCAGTCCTTGTTTTGCATTAAGTCATGGAGGGAGAGTGAGGTTTGTACTCTGCTGGATGCTGGTACAACAACTCCTGGGGAGGAACATCCTACCAGGTGGGGGGACGCTGCCCACACACCGTCGAGGAACTGTGCTAGGGCTGTCTCGGAGCACTGCTTGTCCTCTCATAGGACCTTGCCCCAAGGGTCTGCATCAACACTGTTCACACGCAGGAATCGGGGAGGGCCTGGCCAGAGCTGCAGAGGTTCTTCATGTGACATCCATAAACTGACTCCACAGATGTCCGCAAGCCGTCGGAGCTGTATGCGCAATTTTGCATGTACATGATTTCTTTTATTCTGTGAAAGGGAAGGTTCATAGCCTTCATTGGGTGGTCAAAGACAAAGATTGGCAGTTGACCCCCAATATCTGTTTTTTTCTTTTTTCCCAATAATAGAGCCCCTGAATTCTTTTTCAGCACATAGGCCAGGTGAAATAAAGACTACATTTCCCAGCCTCCTTCCAGGCTAGAAGTGATTAATTGTTGGCCAAGAGGATATAAGCAGACATGTTATGTGCAAGTTCCAGGAAGTGTTCCTAAAGGGAAGGGGACTTTTTCTTTCTTCCTGCTGGCTGGAGAACAGAAGTGATGGCTAGAGCTTGAGCAGCCACCTTGGACTATGAGGTGGCAAAAAACAAGAGGGAAGGGGTCTGGAGCTCTCATGAAGATGGAATATTATACCAACTTTGGACTGCTCCCGTGGACTTTATCTGTGAGAAAGGGAAATACATTTTTCTCTTGTTTGATCCACTATGTTCTTGGGTTTTGTGGTAGGCAGCCTCTAAGATCTACCTCAATGATCCTGCAGCCTGGGATGCCTACTTTGGTACAGCCCCCTCCCACATTGTTGCAGGGCTGGTTTGTGTGACCAATAGCATATGGCAGAAGTGATGGCATATCACTTCTGAGATTTGGTTATAAAAAGACTGCTGCTTATGTCTCAGATTCTCTCTCTCTCTCATGGATCACTGGCTCTGGGAAAGCTATGTCATGAGTAGCCCCATGAAGAGGCCCATGTAGCAAGGAACTGAGGCCTCCTGCCAACAGCCACGTGAGTGAGCTTGGAAGTGGATGCTCCTGCCCCAGCGAAGTCTTGAGAATCTGCAGCTCCAGACAACTTGGCTGCAGCCTGAGCCAGAATCACCCAGCCAGGCTGCTCCCAGATTCCTGACCCTCAGAAACTGTGCGAGATAATAAATGTTTGCTGTTTCAAGCTGCTAAGTTTTGGAGCAATTTGTTACCAAGTAATAGATAATGAATACAGACTTCCTGTCACTGGAATAACCAAAGCCAATCCTGCAAATACAGCCCACAGACTATTAAGAAGAAGTATTGGGCTAAGTAACATTTAGGCATCTCTGTCCCTGGGTTTTAGCCCCAAATCTCCAGAAACATGCTCCTTGGCATTGGACAAACCATGTCACCAATCTGGGCCTTGGTGTCCTCATCTGTAAAGTGAGATGGTTGGTCTAGCAGATGCTGGCCTTTTTCCAGCTGAAAGTGTCTCGAAATGTGGAGAGTAAGGAGGGCAGAAGAGGCTGGGATGGGCAGAGACCGGAGTGTTTTCCTCTGACTGGCGTCAAACTGTCGCAACACTTCAGTGAAACTTCTTGGGCCTTTCCCCGGTCTGGGTGGGTGGGTGAGACTAAGTGAAGACGGAATTGCTCTGCCTAAGAGATTAGGAAGAATTTTGCGGGGGGTGGTCAGCAAGTGGGGAAGCAAAGGGACAGGGAGGGAAGAGGTTACCAAAGGAGAGAAGCTTTTGAATGTGGCTGTGAATCGGGGCCAGGGAAAAATTCCTGAACACCAGGAACTGCTGATGAATTTTTAAAATAGTGAAGTGCTGTTTAAGTTGTTACTTGTATCATGCTGAAATCTATTTCTATGACTCCAGACTCACACACACATGCACAGGCACACACAGCCACCACCTGCGCCTCATTACCCTGCCTGGTGCCACAGCATAGGGTAGAATTTAACGGCATGGAAACCGCCTCAGACTGGTCTGGTTTTGAATCTGGGCTCTGCCTCTTACCAGCTGTGTGACGTCAAATCTATCCCCTCCCCTCTCTGATGAGCCTCTGTTTGACGTTATACAATAAAGCATCCTCCTCTGAAGTCACCGAGGAGGAACCCAGGTCCGCCCGCGAGGCCCTTGGCCAGGGCTGAGCTCCCTGCCAGAGCTTAGGGACCAGGGGCTCTGCTTCTACCCGTTGCCGGCCAGTCATACTTCTGGAAAGGGTGAGCTGAAAGCTCCTCTTCTGCTGGGTGTCCAGCTGCCCAAGTCCTCCTCTCCCAGCCCTGCGTGACCCCATTGCTCAGTGATCCCTCCTCCGCCAGCCCGGGAGCCCAGCCACCATGGGTGAGTGCATGGATGGCTTCTGGGAGAAGCCCAAGGCCTAGGCTGGTGGCTCAGAGGTTGGGGTCCGTCCCTTGTAGGCGGGGCTCCCAGCAGGGCTATTGCCTTCTTCTTGGTGCTCTGCTTGTTTTTCTGGCTGCAGGAAACCTTAAGCAGGTGATCTAAGCCCAGTGGATGACAGTGAGGCAGGCTGACTGGGAATCAGCCTGGGAGAGGGCGGGGCGGGTGAGCTGGGCCTCGGGTGAGCATCACTCTGAGAGGTGCCAGTGCTGGAAGTGACAGCAGTGACAGTCATCAGCGCTTTGGTGGTCACCTCTCGCACCCAGGAACTCCAGCTCTCTGTGGACATTGCCTCTTGGAGGCCCTCGCTTTCCCTTGGGTTCGAGCGGCACCATCCCACTGGGGGGTGGGGGGAAACTGCGGTACAGAGCTGGGCGGGAGGCCACGGAAGGTGCCAAGGGGACAGAAGCCATAGAGGAGCCCGCTGTGGCCCACATGACAAACATGTGTCATCCCTGCCGATGCCTAGACACTCGGAATGTTCAACTTCAGACCCACGTCCTTTATCTGTCCCTTCAGCATCTCTCCAACAGGCTCATGGGATCTTGGCCGAGGCCCAGCTGACGCTGACTGCTCCTTCCCAGACCCAGGAATGTGGGCGAGGTGAGGACAGGTGGGCGCCGACTGGCTGCCACATACCTTGGCTGCACCTGACAGGGCTCCCCAAGGGGCCTGGTCCAAGCCTCATCATTGCAGGATCGGAACTGGGTTCCCTATTCCTTTGCCCATTCTGTGAACTTAACTATGTTAATCACACCCTCAAAGCAGTGGAGCAGTAGACTCCACCAAATTCACTAAAGAGTGATAGATACCAAAATGCCAATGTGTTGATTACCTGGAGGAGCTTTATATTAGGCCGCCAAACAAAATACCACCCACTGGGTGGCTTAAACAACAAACATTTATTTTCTCATAGTTCTGGAGGCTGGAAGTCCGAGGTCAAGGTGTCAGGGGGCTGGTTTCTCTTGAGGTCTCCCTCCTTGGCTTGTGGACGGCCGCCTTCTCACTGTGTCCTCCCAGGGGTTTCCCTCTGTGCTCACATTCCTGGTGTCCCTCCGTGTGTCCACATTTCCTCTTCTTATAAGGACACAAGTCATATTGGCTTAAGCCTACCCTAACAGCCCCATTTTAACTTAATCACGTCTTTAAAGGCCCTGTCTCTAAATGCAGTTACATTCTGAGGTAATGGGGGTTAGGGCTTCAATATATGAATTTGTGGAGGCGGAGGACACAATTCAGCCCGTAACAAGCTCAATCTGGTGTGAGTCATGGGACTGACCCTGGGCACAGAGCTGCCTGGTAGGCAGTCAGACCTACCCAGGAGCCCAGGCCTCGGGTCTGAAAGCCACTTGGCTCTGACAGATCAAAGAGGGCCGTGGATGTTTTGACACTTTGCCCATTGAGAGGTGGGGTCTGTCATCCCTTCCCTGTGTCTGAGCTGGGCCCGGCAGCTTTGACTAATGAGGATGGCAGAAGTGATGCTGTGCCAGTGTCAGGCTTAGCATTTATGAGGACCGGCAGCTTTTACCTTGGTCTCTTGGGGCCCTAAGCCTCCATGTCAGAAGCTGGACCATGCTGCTGGAGAGACCCCATGGAGAAGTCATGATGCCCCCTGGCCAGGGAGAGAGGCCCAGCTGAGCCAGCCTCCCAGGTTCCCCTGCCAAGGCACCAGGCGCGGGAGTGAAGCCATCTTGGATGCTCTAGAGAGCACAGCCGCTAGATGAATGCCACCAAGTGACCCCAGTCAACGCCAGGTGCTGCTGAGAAATTGCCCAGCTGCGCCCCACCTGAATTCCTGACCCCAACATCATGAGAGATAATCAAATGATTGTTTTAAGCCACTAAGTTTTGGGGTAATTTGTTATGCAGCAAGAGATGACTGGACTATTTGGTGACTATAGAAACGGTGTAGTGGGAGTTGAGGGATGTTCTCCCTAGGCTGGGGGAGAAGGTCTGGTGTGTCACTCTCCCCTCCACAGGGGACAGTGGCTGAGCAGGCTGGACTCTGCTGCTATCCCTGGCCAGGGCTGAGAGGACAGTCATCCTCTTCCCACCCAAGCTCCATTTCTGGAATCAAGAAAATCTCCGGGCTGGGCGCTGCTGCTTTCATGAGGATCAGGGAAAAGCAGGGAAGACGAACTGCCATTTCTGGGTACCTCCAATGAGCTGGTGAGTCCTTCAGGGATGAGATTCCATTGAATCTACCCTGCTCGCCTGCCAGGAAGCCTGATGTCCTGGGTCACACCAACTTGAGCCTGTGTTTAGACTGACATCCATCAGACTCCCCAGCCAGTGCTCTCTCCCTGACCCCACGCTGTCTGGGGCAGGGTTGGGAGGCGGGCAGTGATGGTTTCTGACAGGCCTCCTGGGATGGGCTGACACATGGAGATCCAGGAAGGCTGACAGCAGGCTGGAGGACAGGGCAGGCTCCGGCCCCCAGGCAGGCCCAGGGCAGTTGGAAGTGGGGCCTGGGCACTGGCCCCAGTCCGCCCCACGCATGGGGAGGCAGGCAGGGACTGGGGCATGCGTGTGGTGAAGACCGGGCCTGAGAAACAAAGTCTGGGGAGACTGAGTCCAAGGATGGGGCTGATGTTCCCAAAATGCCAAGATGGCATTGACTCTAGGGACTGGGCAGGCCCAAGACCTCAGATAAGTGTCAAGGGGCCCTCCCCTTCTCCATCATGGGGAGGAGAGGGACTCAGAGACTGGATCTTACTGAACTGGCTCTGTGCCCTCGGGCAGGGTGTGTATACCTCTGAGCCTCAGTTATCTCATCTGTAAAATGGGAGCATTCGACTAGGTGATCTCAGTAGCTCCAGCTTTAAAGAGTCTTTGCACTTCTGTTATAAATTCCCTCCCTCCCTCTCTTTCTCCCTCCCTTCCTCAGTCCTTCCTTTCTTCTTGCGAGCATTGTTTTTTAGCACCATTGAATGCTGCCTGTCCTCTTGAATCATGGTCTAGTAGGGGAATATGGCAGACTGTTCTTCCTAAAGATAGCTGCATCAATACGTGCCATTCCATTACCAGATGCCAACTGGTATATATAGAATGGATAACCAACAAGGTCCTACTGTCTAGCACAGGGAACTATATTCAATATCCTGTGATAAACCATAATGGAAAAGAATATGAAAAAGAATTTATGTATATATGTATCACTGAATCACTTTGCTCTACAACAGTAATTAACACAACATTGTAATTCAACTATACTTCAATCGAAAGTAAATTAAAATTCAAAAAAAATACATGCCATCCCACACGCTTGTCTTCCAACTGGCCATTGACGCTCTTCTACTGAAATGTGGGGTCTGCATTCCCTCCCTGGGAATCAGAGAGCCTGTGAGTATGGCAGAAGTGATGCTGTGTGGCATCAAAGGTGAGGCCATAAAGGGGACTAGAGCTTCTGCCTGGTCTTGGGGCGCTCCCTCTCGGAATCTGCCGCCATGCTGGGAGGGAGCCCAGAGGTCACATGTAGCAGCCATGTGTAGGGGCTATGGCCCCTGTTCCAGCTGAGATCCCATCCAGTGGCTAGTGTGAACCCCCAGACATGAGAAGGACCTTCAGATGAGCCAGCGCTAGCCTTCCCTCTGCCCCAGCTGGCGCTGAGTGGAGCAGAGATGAGCTGTCTCCCCTGCACCTGCTGAAACCGCAGATTGGTGAGCAAAATAAATGGCGCCGTTTTAAACCATTAAGCTGTGGGTAATTTGTTGTGAAGCAACAGATAACTGGAACTGGGGGATAGACAGGTCAGAGGAAACCATGTAACATCGTGAGGTACTCTCTTCAACCTGGGCATTAGGAGAGGAAGGAAGACTTTAGCCCGTGTGCGTGAGATCGGAGAGGTTTCATGAGACACAGTGCCATGGAGGAGATGGGGCTGGAAATGGATATTTCCAGGCAGACAAAATGGGGTGGGGAAGGTTCTCAGCAAAGGAAGAGCCAGTGGAAAGTCACAGAGCTTCGAGGTCACAGAGCTGCCAGGTCACAGAGCTGTGAGCTCACAGAGGTACAAGGTCACAGAGGTGCAAGGTCACGGAGCTTCAAGGTCACAGAGGTGGATGGTTGTCCAGGGCTGGAGGCCGGGGGGGAGCTGCTGGTGCCCGCCCACAGCAGCACAGGTTCTAGTTCTTGTTTACACATGATTTTCCCCTAATTGCATCTGAGGCTGGTGGATGCCAGCCAGGGAGGGCCCTAGATCGCATCACGGAGCCATCTGCAAATCCCAGTGCAGGGGTTGGTGGCCTGAGGGCAGCTTTCCTGTTGGGCGGGGTGGGGGGGGGCGGGGAGCTAATGCAAGGCAGGCTCTGTAGCTCGTCAATGAGGCGGGGTAGAGGCAGGTGTGCCTCCCCTCCCTTTCCCCCCTCCTCTCCCCCGCCGGAGCCTGTCCTCCCTAGACCTTGCCCTCAGATTCAGGTCTGTCATCTGAATGGCAGCTGACTGGGGGCCCCTGGTCCTTGAACGCTGGGGGCTGCTGAGTTTTGGCCTCCCCCGATGACAGGGGTGACCAATGCCATTGTGGGATGGCTCAGGAAGGAGTCCATGGGGGTGAGAGGAAGCCAGGGTAGGTGGCTTGGGGGAGACGCTCTGGGGACCTAACTATTTCTCAGGGGAGAAACAAGCGCTGGCCCCCTTCATAAGCCATTCCTGAAGCCCTCATCCCTCCAGGGGCCCTGATGCCAGGCACTGCACAGTCCCTACCTGGCTCCTCCTCTGTTAAGGTCAAGTAGAATGAATTTACGTGAAAGCGCCTTGAGGTTCTTCAAGGCCCATGCAAATCCAGCTGTCTGCTGGTGGTTCCGGTGCTGAGAGCCCCACGCCCCTCTGCTCTTCTACTCCTCCCGACAGCCCCCTGAGAAGGTGCTGTACTGTTGCTATCCCCATTTTACAGGTGAGAAAACTGAGGCTTCAAGAGGGCAAGGGGCTTGCCTAAGGCCACTTAGAGAGACACGAGGGTCTACCTGACTCAAGGCCCCGTGCTCTCTACCTCGCACCAATGCCCTCACAAAGACCGAAGAGATGACATTATTCCTTCGTCTTGGCTGGTGGTTGAGGGCACAGACTCAGGGAGCCAGGCCACTTGGGACAAATCCCACTCTCCCTGTGTGACCTTGGGCAAGTTGCTCAACGTCTCTGGGCCTCAGCTGCCTCATCTGTAGAATGGGGCCTGTGCTAGCACCTGCCTAAGGGCTCTGGCGAGGAGGAAATGTGTTGCTGCACATCAGCGGCTTAGAGCAGGGCTCCTCCCGTGTTACTAAGTATAGATGCCATTTATCCTCCGTATCTGATCACGCCGTGGGTGGTCCTGACTATATCTGGGGCCCCGCCCCCCCGCCCCGTTAGATTGGAACTCCTGGAGGGCAGGGGCCAGAATAGCTTACAGCTGCACGGTAGAGACCCTCACTTGCAGCCCACCTCTCTCGCCCACCCCGCTCCCACCCTCCCACTTGGCCCATTTAGGTGGAGTTCTCTGTGTTCGCAGAAGGACCCAGAAAGGAATTAAAGCTGGCTTCTTCTGCCCCAGGGTCTTAGAGAGCCAGGGAGGACAGAGTCAGGCCGAAGGGACAGTGGGTGGGGTGCCGAGGACTCCCTGGGAGCCAGGGAGCCCTCCCGCCTCCGTAGGCAGCCTGGGCCTGCCCTGGGCCCTGCGGCCTCCGCCGGTTCCCAGAACCCCGACAAGCATCTCCTTGTCTTCCTGGGACTCCTGGTTCTGGGCGCCTTGTCCTGCCCTGTTCCCCGCAGCTCTGCACACAGCTCTTGGCAAGAGTGGCCGGGCAGCGGAGAGAGGCTTGCGGAAGGAAGTGCTTTGCATTCTAACGAGGAAGCGGCCCCTCGCCCTGCCCCCTCCCCGCCCCCCACCCCAGTGGCCATTTGCTGTCTGCTCTCCGGCTCCTCCGCTGCTCGTCGCCAGACTTGCAGAAAGGCCACAAGCTGAGCCTGCCTCCGATGGGCGGTCTGAGCCCTGCCCGGGCCTCTCGGGATACTGGAGGTGGCCAGGACACCCCTCCCCCCAGCTGCACCACTGCGGGAGGGGAGGGATGCAGGGCTGCGCTGTGGGCAGGGGCGGAGAAGGACTCTCAGAGGAATAAAGGGGTCTGGTGCCCACCCGTCTCTGTCCCAGGCCCTCACCAGGCATCTCCCCAGTCCATCATCGCCCTGTTCTCCCAGTCTGTCTTCCTGCCCTGTCTGCCAGCCCCAGGCACTTTAGGGTCTGGCCACATGATGGGCCCAAGTGGGAATGGCTCTGGGTCAGGGCTGGCAGTGTGTGGCCCAGCCCAGCACTTGGGCAGGCCCTCTGCCTGCTGCTTACTCTGTCTGCCATCTCTCCTGATAGCTGCCGTTGAGGGGAGCTGACTGGCCAGCTCTTGCTCTTCTTTCTTCTCCATGTCCCACAGCTCTCCCTGTTTTCCCTGGAGACTTCTAGAACGTCCCGGTTGAAAGGGACCCGAGAGGTCATACTGTCCAACCCCCTGCCTCCAGCTGCCTTACTCAAATCTTTCCATTCTGCAGCCAAGGTAAGCTTTCAGAAACAAACCTGGATCTCTCTAAAACCTTCAATGGCTCCCTGCTGCCCTCAGGAGAAAGTTGGACCTCCTTAACTGAGCCCCTGGAGGCCTGCTGTATGAGGCCCTGAGACTTTTCCAGCCTCATCCTGTGCCACCCACCCTGGTCACCCTGTGTTCCAGCTACACACAGCAGCAGGCAGCTCCCTGGTGGGCTAGACTGTGGCCCTATCTTCTCTCTTTTCATCTCCCTTCCCTCCCCTGCCTCCTCATTAATCTGGACCTCCTCCTCCTCTATGAAGCCTTCCCTGATTACCCCTACACACACTTGACAGATCACCTGCTCCGTAGACAGCTGAGCAGACTTCCACCGTTACACCTAGAACACTGGAGGTTGCTCTGGATTCTCCATCACGCTGCTTCTCCTACCGGGACAGAAGCTCCTGGAGGGCGGGGGCATGTCTTTACTGGTTTTGCTTCCCTAGAACCGAATGTGGTGGTATCTTAGATAAGAGTTCTCTAGATGCAGAGCCTGAGACAGGTAATCATGTGCACGTGATTTTTAAAATTTTTATTATTTTTTTATTAAAGTATAGTTGATTTGTAATGTTGTGTTAGTTTCTGGTGTACAGCAAAGTGAGTCCATTATTTTATATATATATAGAGGGTTGGCCAAAAAGTTCGTTCGGGTTTTCCATAACATCTTATGTAACATTTTATGGGAAAACCCGAACGAACTTTTTGGCCAACAAAATATATACTCTTTCATATTCTCTTCCATTATAGGTTATTACAAGACAGTGAATATAGTTTCCTGTGCTATACAGTAGAACCTTGTTGTTTATCTATTTTATATATAGTAGTGTGTATCTGTTAATCCCAAACTCCTAATTTATCCCTCTCCCTGTGTTTCCCCTTTGGTAGCCATAAGTTTGTTTTCTATGTCTGTGAGTCTACTTCTGTTTTGTAAATAAGTTCATTTGTATCATATTTTAGAATCCACATATAAGTGATATCATATGATATTTGTCTTTGACTTACTTCACTTAGTATGATAGTCTCTAGGTCCATCCACGTTGCTGCTAATGGCATTATTCCATTCTTTTTTATGAATGAGTAGTATTCCGTTGTATACATGTACCACATCTTCTTTATCCATTTATCTGCCGATGGACATTTAGGTTGCTTCCATGTCTTGACTATTGTAAATAGTGCTGCTATGAACATTGGGGTGCAAGTATCTTTTCAAGTTAGAGTTTTCTCCAGATACAGTCATATTTTAGATTCCACATATAAGTGATATCATATGGTATTTGTCTTTCTCTTTCTGACTGACTTCACTTAGTATGACAATCTCTAGGTCCATCCATGGTGCTGCAAATGGCATTATTTCATTCTTTTTTTTTATAGCTGAGTAATATTCCATTTTATATATGTGCGACATCTTTATCCATTCATCTGTCAGTGGACATTTAGGTTGCTTCCTTGTCTTGACTATTGTAAATAGTGCTGCTATGAACATTGGGGTGCAAGTATCTTTTCAAGTTAGAGTTTTCTCCAGATACATGCCCAGGAGTGGGATTGCTGGATCATATGGTAGTTCTATTTTTAGTTTTTTGAGGAACCTCCATACTGTTTTCCATAGTGGCTACACAAATTTACATTCCTACCAACAGTGTGGGAGGGTTCCCTTTTCTCCACACCCTCTCCAGCATTTATTGTTTGTAGATTTTTTAATGATGGCCATTCTGACCAGGGTGAGGTGATACCTCATTGTAGTTTTGATTTACATTTCTCTGATAATTAGCGATGTTGAGCTCCTTTTCATGTGATGTGCACGTGGTTTATGGAGAGTGTGTTCTCAGGAGAAACCAGTGAGCGAGTGAGGGAAGCAGGAGAGGTAGAGGAGCAGGCTAGGCAAGGATGCCATTTCATGGGAAGTCTGGCCTCAGCCAGATCCCGAGGGGGAGCTCTGGGGCATCCTTTGCAGCAGAGACCATGAGAGAATAAGAAAATGAGGGAGCAAGAAAGGGGAAGGCTCTCTGAGCAGTGTCAGTAGTCATGGCCGGGGCCCACGTGGGTGAGGGGCCGAGCAGGGCCATCCCGGAGGGGAGCTTCCCTGTGGCCCCCCTTTTCCCGAGGAGTAACCCACTCACTCCGGGCATTTCTCTACAGGCATGGCTTCTCTAATCCCACGGCTCCTTGAAGAGGAGGCGGCCCTGTTAGTATTTCCATGTCACCCCGGAGGAATCTGAGGCCCGGGAGACCTGATAGGGCTTGGAGGTGAGTCAGTGAGGGAGAGTTCATGTCCCGGGATTCCCTCCCCTCTGCGAGGAGAGATGCAACTCGGGTGGGGCACCCACAGCCCAGTGCGCCCTCCAGATGCAAACACCAGGGCCAGGAAGGGGATGAGAGAGTGGTTTCCGTGTTCTCCGGGAACTTGGAAGCCTTGCCCAGCTCCCACTGGGGACTGAGTCTTCTTTTCCACCTGCTTAGGATTGTCCAGAGGGGAGAGCGTGGGCACAGGGCATGGTGGTGGTGGAGAGGGATCAGACTCGGGGTGACTGGTCTAGTCCCGGCCCTGCCACCAAACAGCATGTGACCTTGAGCAAGACATTTAATTTCTGGGCACCTCCAGTTTCTAATCAGTAAAGGGGTAAGGCCTGCCTCACCCACCACTTTACAAGCTCTTTGTGAGGCCCATTCAGATCGGACAGCCAGGTCACAGCCCATCTCCTGGAAGCCGGTATTAATCTAGCATTGCTGCTGTAACAAATGACCGCAAACTCAGGGGCTAAGAACAACAGAAGTTTATTCTCTCACAGTTCTGCAGGCCAGAAGTCTGAAATCGGTTTCACTGGGTGGAACTCAAGGTGTCAGCCGCATTCCCTCTGGAGAATTCGGGAAAGAATCAGTTCCTTGCCTCTGCCAGCTTCTGGTGGCTGCCGGCCTTCCTCGGCCTGTGGTTGCATCTCCAAACTTCAAGGCCAGCATCTTCAAATCTCTCTCTGCTCCATCCTTCTGTGATCTTCTCCTCTTCCATTTTGTTAATGCAGACACCAGGAGCAGGGAGGTTACACAGTAGCCCAAGGTCACAGCCAGCGAGAGAGCTGGAATTTGAACTCAGGCCTCAGAGACTCAAACCTGTGATCTCTGTTCCGTCTCACCCAGAACCTGCCTGAGCCAGGCCTGCCCTCCTGAGGCCCCTTTTGAGGGGCCCTCGATCCAGCCTGGGGCCGTTGCCAGCTCGTCTCCAGTGAACAAATCTGGGACTTGAGGATGGGGCTGGACTGTGGTGTCTAAATAAAGGGCATCCTCAGGGTTAGAGCAGAGGTCAGGAGAGGACACTGGCTGCAGCTGATCAGCCCGGCAGGGTGGCCTTGGTGGCCCAGCACCCTCCAGTGCTCAGCCAGGATGGGCCATCCGGGATCTTCAGGCCTGGGGTCAGCCTGGGGTCAATGCCGACATAAAAACCAGCCGACTTGAGCAAGACCACCTACATATTTAAACAGATCTTTGAGAGCAAAGGGGCCATGTCATCACCTGCGGATAGAGAGAGAGGACGGGGCCTCAGGCTGGGGAATAGAACCTTCTTTGCTTTAAGGATTTTCCCCTGATGCCTGCCAGGGACTTTTCTGCCTTCTTGTTGTCCTGATGAGGGAAACTGCAGAGTCTGTCCTGTTTAGTGTTGAGTTCTGGGGAAAAGGTAAAACAAGCGTGTGTGTGTGTGTGTGTGTGTGTGTGTGCGCGCGCGCGCGTGTGTGTGTGTGTGTCTTGAGGGTGATGGGATAGAGGTATTTAATTAAAAAAAAAAAAAAAAAAAGCCAGAACTCAACACAGAAAAAGGGAGCCAGAGCAAGAGATCTCAGAACATGGGAAACACAGCTGTGGCTGAAGTCGTATCTGGGTTAAAAACCCCAGGAGTGCTCCTCTTTAATTTTTTGGTACAGCAGGATCAAGGAATCGATTCACTCTGGTTATGCTTCCTACCATTGTTTCTGTGGGCCGTGTTTGATCTGTGTTTCACGTGCAGATCTGCTATCCATGCTCTGAAAGAAATAATATATTCTGCGTTGCACCGGGTCAGGCTCAACCATGAAAACCCTTTTTATTATTTTTTTTGGATGATCTCAAAGCACCGCCCCCCCCCAACACACACACAGGAAAGCACACACACACTCTGTTTGTGTAAAGGATTAAAAAAGAATGAAAGGCCCAGTTCGAGAACATGAGCAGGGTTCCAGAACACGGATGGGGCTGCAGGAGTGGCTGAGGCTGGGGCCCTCGCCTGCTGACCTGGGCCAGCCGTGTCCCCTCTGAGTTGTGTGTGTGCCTGACCCCCGCGGGTAGGGGATGGCCGGCGGGCCCTTTGACGGCTGTGCCTGGTGAGGTTATTATTAGTAACAATGGTTTCCAGCGAAAGAGAGCAATTTTCACAATGGAGAAGTCTTCCTCTTCCTTCAGGTCACAAAGAGCTGAACGGAGATGAAAATGACATTAATCAGTGCAGGATCCTGAAACCATGAAATGCCGAACACCTCCCAGCTCTCCAGTGGACTGGGCGGTTACTGGTATTTTAAGGGCCGGAGGGAAGTTGTAGCCACTATGGGGGTAACACACCCGTGAAAAAATGTGTGGCCAGACAGGCAGGGCAAATAAATAACCTGCTGCTGGCAATAGAAGGCGTGCCTGGAGTTTTAGCGCAGGGTTGTAAAAGTTGACAGGAGCCGTTTGGACTGGAAAGGGCCGTGTGGGTATCGCTGCCAGGCTTTGCCAAGCGCCCGGCTGTTGAATCCTCCAAAACTGAATAGATAAAAAAGAAAACAACAGCCGCAAGAGACAAAAAAAAAAAAAAAAAAAATCGCAACACGAAACCACCCACGCAGCGTCCACCCACCCCTTCCCCTCTCGGAGCCTGTTGTGCGCCTGTGATAACATTGCGTGCTGCGCTCTCTCCCTTTATTTAGATAAGGTGTCCGCGGCCGCTGCTCTTGGCTGCCAGCCAGCTTTCTGTCTCCAAACTTGGGGCTTCAGCGCCACACAGGAGACACGACTCTCTGATGCTGCCGGCCCGAGTGTCAGCAGCACCCCGAGGGTCCCCGCGGCTTTGTGTTCCCAGAACGATGATTTGTTTGACAACGGGCTTTCCTTCCAGACTGTTCTTCCAGCCTGGCACAGCGCGTGGGTCCTCAGAGACACAGACAGGGCTGTGGAGAGCCGGAGAAGGCACCTCTGGCCACGGGGTCGGGCGGCTGCCTAATGATGACGGCCACATAAAGGAAATCCAGACACAATCGAAAGCCAGAAGGATCTTTGGTTTCATGGACTAACTGAAGCGTTTATGCTCATCAGGCTTGAAAAAGTTAAGTGCTGGGGGAGCAGGACGGACAAGACGGGACTCATTCTATGGCACACAAAAGATTTTTAATAAGCTCGGAGAAAGGGCCGCCACCCCTCATGTCTTTCTCTCCCTGTCTCATTCCAAAGCTCCTGTGTTAGCCAGAGAGAGAGCTTGGAAAAGCTGCCCGGGAGGTCGGTGAGGAGGCTGTGGGAGAGCTATTCTGCCAGGCTGGCCTCCCGGGCAGGTGGGCGGGCGGCTCCCACGAGGTCAAGGACGGCTCCCACGAGGTCAAGGACGGCTCCCCTGGTGAGTGACGGGGCAGGCGGCGCCTGGGGAGCCCCTAGCAGCGGGGGCAGATCTGGCGCTCAGGACAAGTGCAGTGGGGGTCATGGTGGGGAGCACCAGGCCGTCTCTGCCCCCATCTACTTGCAGCCTTTCTCTGAGGATTCAGAATCTTAAATTAGTCCGATGATTAGCCGTCGGGCTCCTGGAAGCTGGTGGGGAAGGCCGGAGGGACTTATTTTACAAGTGGCACTTGGAGTCGGTTTATAGGGGCCTTCTGGGAAGAACCGCAGAATTTGGGAGAATGAGCATCTCTCCCAGGTCAGTTCTCCCTCCTCACTCTCCCAAAGCCTTTCCCCTTCGCACTTATCAAGGGGTGGGCCTGGGGGCAGCTGGGGCAACCTGGCCCATCCACAGTGTAGGCCTACCATCTTGGGAGGTCAAGGGAAGCTCTTGCCTAGCCTATCATATTGGGACCTGTCTGCTAGATTGTGTCAAAGGCAGGGAATGGTCAGTACGGAGTCAAGAGGTCGAAAGCAACCAACCAACCATCAGCAGGATTTACCCAGTGCCGCCCAGGCAGAGACACTGACCGTGACTTCCAGCTCTCCTTCCCATGACACACCTGCCAAACTCTGACTCGGTGTCCCAGCAACCTCAAAGAGGATGCTTCCGAGGTGGGCATGGGTTTTCCTGACCCGGGAAAGGAATAGGCCCCGTGGCCGACGGCTGTGTCGGCGTCCGACTTCTGCACAGATCTTTTCAGTGTGGCAGTTGTGAGTCAGGCCTGGCCGCCCCTGCTCTGCTCCACATGCACCGACTAAATCCTGTTCCCGAGTCAGCTCCGGAACGCGGTGGTCTGCCGGCGTGCCCGGCCGGCGTGCCCAGCACTGCCGCCTGTCCTGGGAGCTCACTCCCCTCTGGAATTTCAAGAGCCTTTTTTGCTCTTATTCTGGGGGCAGTGCTGCCTCCTGCCTTGGTTTCTGACTGATGCACGAGGCAGGTAGAGCTGTGGGTGGGGAAAAGGAGGAAGAGAAAGAGAGAAGGGGGGATGGAGGAGGCCTCGGCCTCATTTCACACTGGTCCTGGTCTGGCAGCTGCCCTTTCCAATTTGGGAGTCTTGGCCCTTTGGGGGATGGTGTAATGGGGGAATTGAGAAGAGGAGAGAAATCAAAAGCTCTCCTCAGGTCCCTGAATTGTAGCCTGTTTCTGGAATAATACAAAATTGATGCTTTAAACCAAAGGAGACAAACTGAATACTATGAACCATGACCCCTTCCTTATCCAGAAGTTACTCGCCTTAGCGACCTCAACTATCAGGAACAATCCAGAAGCGCCAAAATAGGTGAAGAAGTCCCTGCTCTGAAGTCCACTGACTGTTCACCACAGATGTGTTGGGATCTTTTTTCATCAGAGCCTTTTGACTCTTACTTCACAAACTATTCTAACAAACCAGATGACTCTGAAATTCCTTCCAGCTCCTGCTTCCATTTTGGTTTTTGTTTTGATGGCGATGGTTGGGTGAACATGGGTGCCACTGACCAGGTCAGGAATACAAGAGGAAGAGCAGCAGGTAGGAGGGAAAGGTGATGAGTTCCGGCGTGGACATAGACTGTGAGGCCTCTGGGATACTGACAGCGGCAGGAAGGGGTTACTGTGCACATCTGAGCAAAAGAAGGGATGGAAACAAAGCAGAAACAAGAGGTCAAGGAGGACAGCAGGGTGGGGCCATCTAGTGGGGCAAGTGGACGCAGAAGGTGGCTTCGTCTCTGAGCGTGACACAGTTGTCCATGTTCCCAGTGAGCGGGCCACCAAGACCACTTCAACTGTGTCTGTGCCGTCAAAGGAAAGCAGCAAATGTGTAATGCAGTTTACTTTTTTATTTTATTATTTTTTAATTGAAGCATAGTTGATTTACAGTATTGTGTTAGTTTCAGGTGTACAGCACAGTGATTCAGTTTTATATATATATATATATATATATATATATATATACAATATTCTTTTTCAGATTCTTTTCCCTTATAGATTCTTTCAAAATATTGAGTAGAGTTCCCTGTGCTGTACAGTAGATCCTTGCTGGTTATCTCTTTTCTATATAGTAGTGTGTATCTGGTAATCCTAATTTATCCCTCTCCCTGTAATGCAGTTTAGACATGGTTTCTTTAAAAATAGATGCACTTTTGTTTTGAAGTTTCAGAGTTTCCAGAAGGGAAGCTTTACTTAGCCTGCAAATTCATTTCTTGAAAACAACTCATTGTTTCCCGATGCTGGTTAAGTGAGGGGGTCAGTGTTTTCCCTACACGTTATGTCTGAAAGATGAAAAAATTTCTGCTGGCTGCCCAAGAAAATTCACTTTATCTCACTTGACATAGGAAACTTGGCATAATTCCTTTGTATGCAGAATGTGAGAAGCACGCCCATCAGAGCATCCTTTAGTTTGAAAACAATTGATTTGCAGCACTCTTCCCCGGCTTCCGGGAGGGACAGTAATCCAATAGGAAGCAGGGTGCTTCCCCCTCCTTTGTTCCTGATGATGGAGAAGGGGACCCTTTGGCTGGGCAGAGCCCACCCCAGAGGCTTGATGGGTGCAGCAGGAGTAGCCCAAGAGCTCCCCGCTTGGCTATGGGGGCCCTGTAGGCCTGAGGCTGAGCTTAAGCCTTCACTGATGCGCATCGTTCTCCTCCTGGAGAGATGGAAGCCACTTTAGGAATAAAATTTCCGAGGCTGGAGTGATCAACACCAAATCGCCCCGCCCCACCTCCTTTCTGGACTCTCTGAGCAGAGCCAGAGGATTGCTGATCAGGGGCTTCAGGCTCCTGAGCCCGCGCCCCGATTTCTGCCTCCGCTCTGGCCCCTCTTGCGAGCCCACTCCTGTCAGGTCACCCCTCGTCACTCTGGGTGATTGTCTGTGGGACGTATATACACACACACTCAAGAACCACTGCTTTCGAGGGAAGGAAGCTCATTTATTGAACATCTAGTGTCCAGTAAGCACTCAATGCATATTTGTCGGAAGGAAGGAAAGGAAGAGAAAGAAAGATTGCTGCAGTGGGACAAAAACGCGGGTTCTCGACTTCGCCTGCGTATTGGAATCACCTACGGGGCTTTAAAAAGTACTGATGCCTGCATCCCCGTCCCCCAAATTCAGACTCATTTGGTCTGGAGTGCGGCCCGGGCATGGGGGTTACTGAAAGCTCCCCAGGGACTCTAGTGTGAGGCCCCAGGTGAGGACCACTGACCTCAAGGGTCTGGCCTCAGCCTCAGAAAGAACAGAACTCCATTCAAACTCGGAGCCTCATGTGCTGTGTGCCTTTAAGCAGATCACCGAAGTGGAGTCTCAGTTTCCCTATCTGTTGAGTGGGCGGTGGTGACACCCATGTCCCAGTGTCCTCGGGAGGGCCAAGTGAGCCCGGATCCGTGAAGCTCAGACAGAGCACAGAGCAGGTGCTCCGGAACGATGGGTGATAAAGCGTGATTACTGGCCTTCCTGCGCCAGAAAACACTGAATTGAAAGATCTAAAATCACTTCCCCATTTTCCGGGTCTGGAGGCTGCCTATTTTCTTTCCTCTTCAGCCTTCTTAGCCCAACTCCATCACTTGCATGTGGTTGAGGCTCATTAAATGTTTGCAGGTTGACAGAGAAGGAGCAAGGAGAACCCTGCAGTGTTCAACAGACCCCAGGAGTTTGGTTTTCCCTTTAAACCTTTTGGAGGAAAGATGGAGCAAACTCCAGATGCGGGTTTTATGCCCTGATTGAACAGTGTGAACACAGCCGAGTGCTGGTGACTCCCGCTGACCCCGCCCTCTCCCCTCCCCGGCCATCCCGGGACAACACACAATGACAGGGCACCCCAGCTGAGCGCTCTGACTTCTGGCCCCCCACCCCCAGGCCTTTGATGAGAGACGCCTAGAGCCAGCGAGTGGCTCTCGGGGAAGGAGAACGCTCTTTCCTCAGCCCTGGGGACTTGTTCAGCTGTTCGGCATTTAGCAAAATCTGGCATGCATTCGGCACAGCCCTGCACCCCTTCCCTTCCAGCTCAAACTCAGCAGCATTTCAGAGCAAGCTTCAACCGCTGTGGACCGCAACCTTCGGGACGGGGGAGCAGGCGCTCTGGCTGTGCCCAGCCCGCTTTTGGTGACCACGTTCTGGTCTAGAGAAGGACAGTGAGCTGAGGGGACCCGAGCTGGCAGGCGCACCCGGGGCGGGGGGGCGCTCTGGATCTGGGTGAGGGGGGTGCCGTGCCTGGGCTGAGATGTTCCGGTGATGGTAATGAGTACCGCGCATCGTCTGTAATTATGCAGTCTCTAAGCCCCCGGGGCTGGGATGGTGTATTTGCCTGTGCTCTTTGGGGGTTGATCCTGCTGTCAGCGCTTAGCAAGAATTAACAGTGACGCTCTGTGCACCACAGTCATAACACTAAATCTGATCTGCATGTCTATGATTCATTAAAAAAAAAAAAAAAAAAAGACCCACCGTTGCTGCAACCCCTCCAAGCCCATCATTGAAAGAAATTATGCTCAGTTGAAAGAGCGATTTGACGTCAAGGAGGACCTACGTGCCTTTTCATGAGCGGCTGGAATTAGAAGGCTGCGCTTCAGCAAGTGTAAACGGGATCCAGACTTGGAAACCTCTGTGCAGCCAGCAACCTGTTTTCCAGGTGTGGGTTGCTCACTTTCCGGATTGTCTGAAGCAGGGTATTTTTAAGATCCCTGGCAGGCCACTGCCGGCATGCTTATCACGCCCTTCTGGGTCACACCAAGCTCCTTCCAGGCAGTGTAGTGTAGGTTCTGGGAAGGCCAGCCTTCCTCAACTCCCTTTTTCTTTTTCTTTTTTTCCTTTTTCTTTTTTTGCATTTTAGAAGAAGCCCAAACGTAAGTGGGAAGGACAGCCTGCTTCAACCACAACCCCCCCCAGCATTCCCGAGTCAAGGAGAAATTAATTGTGGTTGATGGGCTGTTGGTGGTTTTCTGTGGTACCCACTTACTTTATCGCTTGGTAATTGGGAGTTTCATCGTTATTCTTTTACATGAGGTCAGAACCCGTGAGGATAGCTTTTCCCTTTGAGGTCCTGGCAACTCTGTCCTGTGGGAGAAGCCAGGGTCCAGGCAGCAGGACCGCTGGGTTCAAGCCTTCCATGATTCCATGGACTTTTGGGTATGGTGCGGTTCCATATCCACAAAGCTGGGTCATAAGAAATCCCACCTCAGCCTGATTCTTCGAGTCGCATAAGGATGAGGAAAGAAAACCAGCAGTGGGGGGTTTTGATGTCTTAGTAGGTATAGGAACTTAACAGATGAATACTTTGGGTTCCAGTTACTACTGCCGTGTAAGAAACAACCCCAAACTTAGTGGCATAAAATAGCAAGCATTTTATTATGCTCACAGATCTGGGGGTCAGAATTCAGACAGGGCTCAGCTGGGTGATTCTTTTGCTCTTTGTAGCATCTACTGAGACCACCCAGTGATGGGTAGGTTGGGTCTAGATGCTTCTCTCCCATGTCTGTTGCCTGGAGCATCTGCATATGCCGCCCCCCACCCCCAGCAGGGCAGTTTTGGGGTGGTTGGACTTCTTACATGGAGACTGGCTTCCTCCACAATAAGTGTCCCAAGAGACCCAGGTGGGAGCTACGTGTTTTTTTCTGACCCAGCCTGGGAAGTCACACAATGTTACATGTGCCATACTCTAGCCATTGAAGGAGTCGCAGGCCCATTCAGATTCAATGGGAAGGGACATAGACCCCAAAATTCTTGATGCAAGGAGCATCTGAGAATCTGGGGGCTATATTTTAAAATAGCTTGAGTTTCCGATCTTATACAACTCTTCATTTAGTGCCTTCCATTTTACGGTGTTGTCACCTCCAGTATTTCTTTTGACTTTTGCAACAACCTTCCGACCGGGGTAATGTTATTGTACCCATGCTGATAAGGAAACCGAGGCTCAGAGAGATGACCTGATTTGTCCGTGTCTATAGAGCAAGTAAACCACGAGATGAACATTTAACCCACCTTCCTGGATAACCGATTTCAAAGATATGTGTCATGCAGATAAGAAGTATAGAAAGTTGTTGTTCTTTAGAAGCCGTTATCTTCTGTCGCTTCCAAAACACTGTTTTCAAGTATCTGGTGAGTTGTTTGGGAGACCTGTCCCTCACACTAAGACACAAGACTAAACTGAACCCATTCTTCGTGGAGAATCTCTTGGGCTGCTACCTCTTGGTTTTCCCTATCTCACCTTTGAGTCCCAAACCAGTGGGCCAACAATAAAATGCTAATTCACCTAATATAAACGTGGAGAATTGTCGAAGTCAAGCTCAGTCAGATTGGCAGCACACAGGGTAAATATTTGATCAGTGAGTAAAAATTCAAATTTGCACTATTTGCTGAAGGTGAAAAGTATATTAGGGAATGAATGTAATGGGGGTTAAGTAGGCCTATAGGAGGCCTCCTGCAGGATTCCACCCCCAGAAGCCCACAGCTTCTTGCCGACCCAAGTTACAAGCCAGGGTGGGCTGGGCACCTGCAACAAAGACCTCCCTCCTGGCAGGAGCATGGGGGCTGTGGCGTGAGCCCGACAAAGCAGGCAGACTGGTAGAGCTTGGCTTAGTTGGTTCCGTCTCTGTACACATGTGTGCTGGGCGTGCCACGGCCTCCCCCGAGGCTCTCCCACCTCCTAGGAGGGCAGGGCTCCTGGCATTCCTTTCCTACCACCGCGGAAGCCAGAAGCTGCTCCTGCCTTCACTTAGCCCCCAACAGGGCTCATTTTGTGCCATAACTTGTGTCATCCTGGCTGGGCTTCAGGGGCTGCAAGACAGGGAGGTTAGGACGGAAGTCCGGAAGGGAAACCAGGCCTGCACTTTGAGCTCCTTTCCCACGCATCCCCAGACCTGTTCTCTTCCTCTGCAGGACCCTCCCCGTTAGTTCAGAGACAGAAATCGTGCTTCTGAATAGCCCAGGCAGATCAGGAAGCGGGCAGGTATCTGGAGAATGTGCCAGTTATTCCACTAATGAGGCTCAAAAGTGGAACTGGTGCTCTGGATTCTTTGGAGGTGAAGCTATGGGGCCGAGTAACAGCTGGTTACTGGCAAGCCACCGACGGAAGGGGGGCTGAGCTGGAGGCTGTGGAGGACCACGTTTGCCGCAGCTGATGGGCCAAGCGGTGGACGTTTTGCGGTCCGGATTGGTTTGTCCTAGTTAAGCGAGACTGAGTTCATCTGAGGCTTGTCCTGGGCTGGCCAGTGCCCTGGCGGGTGGCACAATGAAGCTTCATGACCAGCACTGCAGAACCGAGGCTGAGCCGCAAACAAGCCATAAGCGTTAGGCCCCCTGCAAGTTGCAAGCCGTGACGGCTGCTGGTTACCAGGACGCAGGACCTGAGTGTAGGAGGAAATCCTGATGGAGAAATAAGACCAGAATTCTCATCGGCGGGCCTGGGAGAATGCAGCAAATCAAAAACGCTGGGCTGGGCTGGGCTAGGGTCAGACTGGGTTCCAGACACACAGCCAGCAGCCTCGGAAGGAACAGGGAGGGGGCGACCAGGCCCAGAGGAAAAGAGATAGATTTATCTGTCCAGATGTGCCAGGAGCTTAGAAATGAAGGGAGGGGGAGGATGTGGCAGACACGGAGAAGCAGAGCCCCCTTCCAGGAAGGACTCGCTGCCCATCCAGGCCCGGCCTCAGCTGCTGAGAGCGCCTCAGCTGCTGAGAGCACCTCAGCCCTGGCCCCCTCTCCTGGGCGGCCCCTATCTGGTGGCCGAATTGGGATGGGGGTGGGTCTGATGTAAAGACCTGGCCATTTTGGCGCCAGGCAGGACACTGTCCTGGACACACCTCATGCCCCAGCTCTCCCCTCCAGGTTGGCTGAGTCTCTGTCAGGCCTGCATTTCAACTTGACTCCCCCCTGTCCAGTCCTGCTCCCCGCCAACCCCTTCCTTTCAGAGTGATGGATCCCTCCCCAACATCTCTCCACCCCCCAACTCCATCTCGGTGTCCGCTTCCCGGGAACCCAGCCTGCGACGGAGGGTAACCTACGCCTTGGATCATGGATTCCATCCTAGGGACCAGTAGGGCTCCAGATGCCATTTTATTCCGGGGGTTTTATCCAGTTTCCTTTAAACTCTTCCTGAAGTTTCCGCCACCGATTGTATTTTATCTCCACTTGCTTTGAGAGATTATCGCAAGCGTGATAGACTCCTTCATTAGGGCAACTCCCCACCAACCCTGGCCTTCAGCATGAATTCTGTTCCACTCCCTTTCACCCCGCCCTCCGCCCTTCCTCCCCAAACATCCCCCAACCCGGGTCCTGCCCCTGCTGCTGTTAAGGACTCCTCTGCCCGCTCTCGTCTGCTCTCCTCTTGGGCTGATTCCTGACAATTGTGGATCTCCGCCAGGGTCAGTCGTGAGGTGTCCCTCTGCACACAAAACGCCATCCCCTGCCAGACGCCAGGCCTTTATTGTTGGCATGGGGACAAGCCAAATCCCTCTGCAAGCCTCACGCCGGCCCGCAGTCAGGGTCTCATCACTGTGGCCGTCGCTGCTGCCTCCATCTCCCCTCTTGGGCTCTCAGTCCTCGCGGTATTTGCTGCCCTCTTCCCCTGGCACAGAGGGGGCCAGCCGGGGAACCCCAGATGTCACCTCTTGAGGGCCCCTGGGAGGCCCAGCTCATCAGCCAGCCGGGAACTTCTCTGACCTTAGTAGCCACCTCCCCTAACACCAGATGCCTAATTAGTGGCTCAGGATCTCCTCCCACTCCCCCTTTCCCCTCCCCCTTCTTCCCCCTCCTCTCCTCCACCGGGAGGGGTGGGGCTCACCTTTACCCCCAGGCCCCAGTCATTGAAACCAAAGGTGTATTTTTAGGGGTTGCTTGGCAAGGGTGTGGGAGGAGATGCTTCCAGACTGTGCCCCCCCGCCCCCCAGTTACATTAAATTCACCATCTATTTATTGTACACTGTGCGGTGGCAGTGAGTGGCGGCCACCAGCTTGCCCGGGGCCTGCCAGGGTGCGGTTGGCTAGCAGGAAGTGGTCCCAACCATTAGGGGAGAAGTGAGGGATGGGAGGGCATTGCCAAAGAATGGAGTGACCTGCTTTAAGGCTCACTATTCACCCAGCTGCACAAGAGGGGCGACCTGAGGGCCAGGGGACAGGCTGGCCCCGGCCACCTACAGACCTCTGAGGGACCCAAGAGAATCTCTCCCCTCGCCCAGGCCTGAGACAGACTCCGGAATTCTTCTCTCGACCTCATTTACACAAATAATCAAAAAGCCAAGCCAGCCCAAATGAAATGCCCACATTTTATTGCTTGCAGTGTTTTAGTTCTAATTTGGCTTCATTTGGAAAAGAGGTTTTACTAAGTGGCATAAATTGAGCCTAACAAAATTTAAAACTAAAACAACAACACCCTAAACGCTTAAAACCGTAACTGGAGAGAGAGAAAAAGTGAGTCGTCCGGGAGGGGTGGTGAGAGAGGCAGAAGAAGGGGGAGGGGAAGAAATTCAATTTCCGTCCTACTTGGCAGGAGGTTAATTTCCTGCTCCCTTCCCCCCAGGCCCCAGCCCTGTCCCCTCCCCCTGTTAGAGAATGCACCCAGAAGGCTCCAGAACCGATGCCAGCGTCATGCAGGATGTCTTGTACATAGTGGGTGCTTAGGAAAGATTGGGTGAGCTTATTCTTTTCTTTGATGTGTCTGTGGACAGAAGGACAACGTGGATTCCTTGTTGGGGACCCATTTACCCCCCATAGTAGGGGGTCTGTAAGTCCCCTCGGGGGTGGGGTGGGAGTTGGGGAGTCCCGGGGGCAGGAGGCTGTTCCAGCCTGCTTGTGGTGTCTCCCCTCCCACCCCCTAGCCTAGCCCACCCCACCTGAACGTTAGGATCCTACGTGAGAGGAAAACTTCACACCTCCGGGCCGCTCTGCTAATGGCTGGGGGAGAGAAGGTAGGGAGAGGCGGGGGGCAGTGGCTGGCCACTGGGCTCAGGTGCCTCTTTTCCCCGCTTCTGATGTGAAATATGGTCAGGGATGATGGGTGGGTGGGAAGAGTGGTCCCTGCGTGAAGTGCATGGCCACCCGTGTCCCTGCAGAGATGGCGGTCCTCTGTGGGGGCCGTGTGAGCAGCCCTGCAGGCCAGCGTATCTCTTTGGGGGACCAGTACTCTGATTTTCCTTTAGAGAACCAGCCCTCCTCCCAGGCAGGGCGCCACACACATAATAAGCACGGGTGAGCGTGGGAAGTGTCCCTGAGTAACCCGGGGTGAGGGGTGGAGTTGAAGCCGGAGAGGTCTTCAGGGCCTGGCCGCATCCCTGGCGATGCTAGCCTGTGTTGATCGCCCTCTCCCAGGAACTGTCCCTCACCTAGAGCCTTAGCCCCATGGTTTAGCATGTGCTTATATAATGCCTGGAAGCAGCAAGGTGGGGTTGGGGGGAAGGCCCACCTGGCAGCAGACGCCTCCCCTCATGTCTGGGCTCTGCCTTTTGTGGTCAGGGTGACCTTGGCCAAGCCCCCAGGTTCTCCCGCTATGAAATGAGAAGTGATGGCAACCACGAAACTCTTTAAAGCAGAACTATGCCATACGAGATGAAAATGCTCTATTCTTTTTTTCAGCTGATATGAAAACTCCTTGTCTTAAAACACTCTTGACACCAAGAATAAGAACACTCCTTAAATTAGTTCAAGGAAATAGGAGGTTTAGTAACAAGATACAAAGAAGGGCTCTTATAGAGCCCAGCTACAGGAAAACTCTCGGGGACCAAGGAGATAGGAGCTGAGCCTGGAAGAGCTGGAAATGAGGTGGCAGTCTGTCTGTCTCTCCCTCAGGCTGGGGCCCGTGGCCGCTCCTCCCTGCCGGTCTCTGGGTGACTGCCGTGTTCTGTCTGCACGCTGGCTCTTCCTCGCTTCATTTGTCTGATTGTACATGGCTCCATATGGCTGCCCCAAATGGCAGCGCCATCTCTGCAAAGTGGTGTGATAGCTCCAGGGCCCACCATTCTCTGACTGATTTTATGTCTCTGAGTTCAAAATCTCAAAAGAGAATCGAATTGGTTCTGCCCTAGATGGGGCGTATTGCTCTGGCCAATCGGCAGTGGTCAGGGAGGTTGGGCCATGAGGAATATATATGGTCCCTTGCCCACTCCTTAGGCAGGGACTATGGGTAGATATACGTGGGGATTTAACCATAGCCATCTATAGAACATTCCTTATGTACCATGCCAATTTTTTTCTGAGTATGCTGGGATGCGTAACCCAGAGCCCTGAACCAAAAAAAGTGCTCAGTACCTAGTTGCTGATTGTTTGAGGAAAAGTTACCTTCCGCTCGAGCTCTGCTTTCTGTGTTTACCCCCTTTGCCTGCCATTAAGCTTCTCATCTGGAGTGTATGGTTTCAAGGAAGGGTTATCACAGGCAAAAGGCTAATCTCACCAATATATAAAGAGTTCCTAGAAATCAGTAAGAAAATTAGTGCTCCAATAGGAAAAATGTGCAAAAGATGAACACACAGTTTACTGAAAAGGAGGTCTAATGGCTTTTAAACATCTGAAGTGTTGCTCATGCTTACGATAAGAAAATGCAAATGAAACTACACAGAGGGGGACTTCCCTGGTGGTCCAGTGGTAAAGAATCCGCCTTGCAATGCAGGGGACGAGGGTTCGAGCCCTGGTCAGGGAACTAGGATCCACATGCCGCAGGGCAATTAAGCCCGCATGCCACAACTACAGAGCCCACGTGCCCTGGAGCCTGCATGCCACAACTAGAGAAGAGAAAACCTGCAACCCACAACTAGAGAGAAGTCTGCGCACCACAATGAAGAGCCCCGCATGCCTCGGCGAAGATCCCTCGTGCCGCAACTAAGACCCGACGCAGCCAAAAACTAAATTAAATAATAAAATAAATCTTAAAAAAAAAAAAAAAGACACAGAGCTGTTCTTTTTCATCTACCAGATTGACAAAAATCTGAAAAGCTGATAACATACTATGAAGGTGAGGCTGTTTACAAACAAGTGCTCTCATACATTGTTGTGGGAGCGTAAATTAGTTTAATCCTTATGCAGAGAGATTGGCAATAGCTATCAAAATTTCAAATGCATCCTACGCTGTGATCCAGCAATTCCACTTCTGGGAATTTATCTTACTTGCACCTATATTGTATGATGTATCACTTAGCTATTGCTGCATAACAAACCTCCCCACAACTCTTAATTATTTCTCACTAGTTGGTTGGTGGGGGTGGTTCTGCTGATTTGAGTTAGACTCAGCTAATCTTGGCTAAGTTCACTCCTGTATCTGTGGTCAGCTGGCAGATTGGCTAGGGGCTGGCTTGTCTAGGACAGCCTCAGCTGGGCCACTGGGCCGTGTGCCCTGCATGGTTTCATCCTCCAGCAGGCTATCTTGAGCTTGTTCTCAAGCTGGCCTGGGCATGTTTCATGGCAATTTCAGGGAAATGAAAGAGGAAACTAAAACTGCAAGTATGTTTTAAAGTCTGCTTTAAGTATGCATCAAGTCTGCTAAACAAGTTACATGGTGAAGTCCAGATTTAAGGGTCAAGGAAAGGCACTGTGCCTCTCGCGAGTGAAGCAGCAAAGTCAAGGGTCAAAGGGCAGGGACACAGGAAGAGGTAAAGGCTTGGGGTCATCGATGCAATGACACATGTATTCAATCCTCCATGCGTGTGCAATGACATTTGTGTATGGTTACTTACTGCAGCATTGCTTGTGATAGAAACAACCAAAATGGTCATTAGTAGAGGACGGGCTAAATAAACTGTGGCATCTGCGCGCCGGAATAATCTGCAGCTGAACAAAGAATGAGAAATCCTCCTGTATACGATTGGGAAAATCCTGAAGGTAGATAAAGTGAAAAAAGCCAGGTGCAGGGCAGTGTGTACAGAATGCTACCTTTTATGTAAATAGAGGAGAGAAATAAGAATATATGTGTTTGTGTTTGCTTATATTTGCATAAATTAACTCTGGAAAGAGAAACAAGAAAGGAATAGCATGGGGGTGGGGGAGCACCGTGTGGGCAGGGGACTGAGATGGGTGGAGACTCTGCACTGTATAAATAAGTCCCCATGCTGGTAAGATAATACATATTCAAAAATTAACATTAAATATCCTTAATATGTGTAATAATAATATAACAGACAAGAGGAAAATAAGCAAAGAAAGGGAAAGTCACAGGCCTGCTTGGCTTCCAGAAGCCTTTGTAGATCTTAAAAAAAAAGAATTTAAACCTTGGTGCCTAACCTGTTTTGCCCTTTGTGGATGCGTTTTGGGAAATACCCTCTCGCCAAAGGCAAAAGGGCAGGTGTTTCCACTCCTGGGGTGTGCTGTCCCTGAGGAGTGACAGAACATTCCCCACCCTCGCTGATGACCGGGGGCTGACATTTCTAAAGGAGGTCACGGGCATTTTCAGACACGTTTGGGGGTTGATTCCAGCCGGATGTATTCCTTGGCTCTTTGAAGGTCAGCATGCTGGTCTGTGGGAATAGGATCCCATTTCTCTGGCCATGTCCGGAGCCATGTGGTAATGGGTTTCCGTGTGGTAATTCCTTGTCATCGGGCTCGGGAAATAACAAGCAGACTCACTTCTGAGCCTATGGTCAGGATCAGCCAGACCCCTGCAGGGGCATAACTCAATGTGCCCCTGCAACAGGACCAAAGCTACTTAGGAGTGTCGCTCAAGTCGTCAGTAGCCCCCTTTGAACTCCTAAAGCTCGGAACTGGACTGAGTCACAGTGCATGTGCCCCATCCTCCCCCACTGCCCACCTGCAGGGCACAAGAAGGGATGTAGGAGCTGCCAGATTGGGTAGCCTCTGGAGAGATGAAATGACCAGTCTGTGCCTGCACCTGTTTTGCAGCAATGAGCAGCTGCCACACCCGCTGCCACCTCCATGCTCTTGCCCACACGCATGCTGAGCACCTACCATGTCCCAAGCACTGCACTTGGTCCTCTCATTCCATAGGGAAGAAGATAGGGACAGAAGCTTGCCGACTAGAAGAGGGCCAACTAAACAAATGCTTACAGTAAAGTCTGACATTAGCTTAATGGTTACATCTCTTTTGTTGCAAGGGACAAAACTCAATTCAAACTAGCTTAAAGGAAAATGGAGTTCAAGTTCCGCTATCATTTACAGGGAAACGGGCATGTCACGGAACTCAAGGCAGCAATGTGTCTGGGCTCAGGACACTAGGGACCCAGGAACCTCTTCTCTCCATCTCCTCTCTGCTCTTTAGTATCTCTCTTCTCTCTCATGCAGACTGGCTTTCTTCATGTGACAGAGAATATAAAGTCTGATGCTTTGGGGTACTATCTCCCACAGCTTCAGCCACCCAGTCAGATTTACTCACCTTTCTCCATTCCAGGTCCAAAAATTCTGGGGAAGGGTTTCATTGGCTTTGCTTGGTCAGGTATCCAGCTCTGGACCAATCAACTTCAGGGAAGGGGTGGGGTTATAAACGATTAATACGGTGCTGTCCGTGGAAACCTCGTGGATGGGGAGGGGGCCGCTTGTGGAAAAGGGGCAGATAATACATGAAGTGTCCATCCCAGAGTGGTAGGGGCACTGGACAGGGCTAGAGAGGGAGAGGGGAAGGCTTCCAGAGTCAGGGGCATTTAGATGGAGAGCCGAAAGAGGGCAAGCCCAGAGCAGGCTGCAGGGCGGACAACTGTTGGGGACAGAAGGAAGAGCCTGTGTGAGACATGGAGCTGATGGGGCTCAGTGAGGCTGGGGAGGTGGTGAGTGGTGAGAGACGAGGGGCCAGGGCAGCAGAGGCCCTGCAAACACGCCTAAGACTGGACTTTAGCTTGAGGGCAACAGGGAGCCACTTCCTAGAGGAAGGATCGGAGGGGCCAAGACAGGAAGGGATGAGCTGCTAGGAGCTGTTTCAGTTGTCCACACAGGACATGACTGTGAGAGAGAGAAGATTCTAGAGACATTGAGGGGTTAGAGCCAAGGGAATCTGGTGGACTGGACGTGGGGGTGAGGGAGAGCATGGGGTGCAGGTGGCTTCCAAGGTGCAAGGTCTTGGCTTCCAAGGTCTTGGGCTTGGGCGGCGGGAGAGACGGCAGTGTCGTTCACTGAGAAAAGCTGCCCTGCGTCTTAGGGTGGGTACCCCAGAAGCAAGCCCCCGAGCCAGGGCGGTATGTGAAAGTGATTTGTCAGGACCTGCTTTCTGGGAAAACAAACTGGGGAGTGTCGAACTGGGATGGGGAGGGGAAAGCACCAGGCGAGGGTGTGCTACCACACAGAGTCCCACAGGGGACCTCTGGGAGACAGGGGAGGTCACACCTCAGAGTTGGCCCTGGTCTGGGACAAGGGGGCCAGAGTGTTTACTACTTCTCCCTCCAATGAGTGGCTAAGGGCTGAATTCACAATACCAGGTACTGGCTGTGTGCACGGGCAAAGCAAGGCTGGCACCCGGAGGACAGTCCTCCAGCCAAGGGACACTGGTGCTGGTTTCTGGGCATGCACAGAAATGAGAAAGGGACCCGAGGGATATGCGTGGGACGTGTATGGCATCCGAAGAACAGGCTTGCCAATTTGGTCTCTAATTGTCCCCGTGCTAGTATTTATCCCAACCAGCGAGCTTTTTTTTTTTAAAGAGCTCTTTGACAAATATGCTTTATTTATTTATTTATTTATTTTTATTTTAAATTTATTTTTGGCTGCGGTTGGGTCTTCATTGCTGCACGCGGGCTTTCTCTAGTTGCGGCGAGCGGGGGCTACTCTTCGTTGTGGTGCGCGGGCTTCTCATTGCGGTGGCTTCTCTTGCCGTGGAGCACGGGCTCTAGGCGCACGGGCTTCAGTGGTTGTGGCACGTGGGCTCAGTAGTTGTGGCTCGCGGGCTCTAGAGCGCAGGCTCAGTAGTTGTGGCGCACGGGCTTAGTTGCTCCGCGGCATGTGGGATCTCCCCGGACCAGGGCTCGAACCCGTGTCCCCTGCCTTGGCAGGCGGATTCTTAACCACTGCGCCACCAGGGAAGTCCCCCAGCATGCTCTTGATTTCATCTCTTCTTTTCTTTCTCCTGATTTCCATTTGGTATTTTTCAATGATCCTGTGTTCTTGTCTGAGGTCACTGCTGTCTTCTGTTCCCTCCTTCAGGAGAGTCCTCATGCTTATTTTAAATGCTTGGGCCTTCCGAGCCGGTCATGTACGTCCGTTGCAGCTGGTTCTGATGTTCAGTTCGAGGGCTTTCTTTTGTGCTGGGCATTCTCCTCAGGGGCCTCATTGCTTTGCCCTTTGAGGTCACATGCCATGGTGTATGGCCGAAAGCCAGACCCCAGGTAGTGGCAGAGTCCCTGGCACCACAGAACCAGTGTTGGTCACTCCAGTTTGCAGCCATGTCACCAGGCAAATCCTACGGATGGTGATTTTCTTTTCAGCCCTCAAATGTCCGCAGCAGAGGAGGGGGCAGACTCGCTAGATTCTAGCCCATCAGTCCTGGGGGCTACTGCTTCGCCCAGTGTCTTTTTGCATCAGCTCCTCACCCAGGGGGCTTGTGTCGCCTGATTGTACCCCATGACCCTGGCATTGGCAACATGGGCTGTTGCCACCGATTTCTGCCGTGGAGGGGCAGGAAATGACAGTCCCAAGGTCTTCGGTGGATGAGATGATGCAAAAACCAAAGTTCAAAAGCTTCTTTCTTACCTATTCCTTCATTCTGCTTCTGGCCACCCACCATCCCAACAGACACCACTTCAAGGCTGCCTTCAAGGTTCTCCTGGAGTTTCTCATGGGTTTTTGGTTGCCCTCTGGAAAACAGGGTACCTTCTCATTTCCTGGGCATTTCCAGGCTTGGGAGAGGGAGCTGGTAGCCCAGATAAACTTGTCTCTTGCCTGGCTGGCCTTGACCTCACACTTGCCCAAGAACCTGGTCTCTCTCGGACATCCCGCTCAGGTCAGGCTCCAGCCTCATCCTGGCTTTCAGTGGCTTCACAGACCAGGCTTTGGCCTCCTGTCCCCTCTCTGGGCATTTGATCCCCACCTGTCCCTGATGAGTGACTTCACCTCTCCTCCCATTGTGGACAGCTGACAGCACCACTTCCCAATCTGTGGTTGGCACATTTGCCTACACATCTGCCAGAGGCTGCTGTCATTGCACATCGACGCCCGAGGGGAGGGGACAGGCTGCCGGACTCAGCTGGGGAGGAGAGGGGTGAAGTTGCCACGGCTGGGCGAGATTCGAATGTGGGCAGCAACGACTCAGAACTGTCTTGGAGATTTGGGTTCCTGGAGGTCCTCTGTGCTCTGGAGTGGAATCTAAGGATCCCAGGGGAGTAGCCGAGGGTGGTCAGGGTGGCAGATGAGGACATTCAGGGGGCTGGGGACAGTGGCTATTTACTCTATGGTACAGAAGCATTTCAATATTTTAACAACCAGTCCAGCTGTCGCAGCAGTGCCTTGCGGCTGAATGTCAGCCCAGGTTGTAGGTGGCAGTGGGCAGCTGGGCTGTCACACTGACGCTGAGAGGAGATGGAGTGGTTCTAAACTGCGACAGGAGAAATTTAGGCTAGTCATTGGAAAACTGACATCGCTATCTTTTACCAAGGTGGGCTGGTGGAAGTTCTCTCTGAAACTTTGCGGGGTTACAAGAGGCAGGTCTTCGATATGGACTAGATGTGGCTTTGTTAGGCTGGCCTGGCATCGGCACAAATGACTTCTTTGGAACTCTTTCCTCTCATTTGCAAGCAAAGATCCTAAAATAATATACAGGAATGATTAATCAGAAACCTTTTTTGAGCATTTGCTGCGTGCCAGGTGTGGGGCTATGTCATGAAGTTACAAAAATGAATAAATCAGGTTCCCTGTTCTCCCGGAGTTCATAATGGGGTCATGGGAGGGATGACCCTGCCCAAAAGATGACCACAGAATCAGGCAGTAGGTGGGATGTACTGGATGAATCATAAGGGGAAATGACGCAGAAGCTCATATGGGGCGAAGGGCTGGTGTGGCTGAGGAGTAGCCTTCATTTCAGAACAGGGGTGGAATCAGCCTCCAAAAGCTTTTCCTTTGCCTCTAGATATAGGAGGGTGGTGCAGCTTGGTTCTGATTTTCACCTCCAGATAGCAGGACACATTTTGTCCTTGAAAGCACTCAAATCGGCTCGCCTTGCCAATGTGAAGTCACCGCTTGTTAGCTCTGCACAACTGAGATCAGAATCTGTCCTCCTGCCAGCCAGCCAGCCAGCGCCGAGGCCCAGTGTCTCACAAGCTGCTCTGAAGGGCTGCTCGGGCACCTTCCTTCTAAGATTTCTCCCGCCTGAGGAGTAGGCAGAGGACAATGTGGATTTTACTTCTCCCCCCTGCAAAGTGGCGCCTAGGAACTGGGACAGCCCTCTGTGAGACTGCCACAGTCTCTGGGTGAATCTCAGACACCACCCCGGTGGGTATGCAGGCCAGTTGTCCCCTCCTTGGGCACTGCGTCTGGGAAGATGGGCTTTGGCTTCAGTCCAGAGCTGGAATGACTCCTCTGCTCCATGAAGTCCTCAGGGATCTAGGATCCCCAAGCTCAACGCTCTGCCCTCGAATGGGGCCTTTAGGGAATTCCCTGGCGGTCCAGTGGTTAAGACTCCGTGCATCCACTGCAGGGGGCAGAGGTTCGATCCCTGGTTGGGGAACGAAGATCCTGCATGCCGTGCAGCGCGGCCAAAAGAAGAAGAAAAAAAATGAATGGGGCCTTTAGCCCCATGGTCCAAGATGGCAACCACGACACCCATGTTTAAGGCAACAGGAGAGAGGAAGTGACTAAAAATAAGGAGATGGAAAGGCACAGATCTGCTGTCTTTTAAGGAAGATTCCTGGAAACTGACAGGTCATGCTTCCATTTATGTCCCATTGGCCAGAACTTAGTCACGTGACCACACCTAGCTTGGAAATGTAGCCTTTCTCCTGGGGGGCCAGGAGAGAAGAGATATTGAGGGACAACTTCAAAGACTATGAAAAAGGGCTCAACCTCATCCAAATATTGGGGTTCTTCAATGAAATGGTCTATAAAGATCTGTTAGGAAAAGAAAGGAGCTATAAGTTAAATAGAGCCTTATTTTAAATTTTAGCTATTGATTTTTTTTCCCCTCTCTATCTATGGCTGATCTTTTCAACTCTGTGAATGCAAAGCATTTTTACAACTATTTCTCCTCTCTTTCTCTCCACGGACTTCTTAAAAAAAATTACTGTCACTTGCAGCCAAAAGCATTTCTGACTGATAAAGGTCCTTTTATCATTCTTCCTTCCACTGGAAACTCAGGAGGGAGGTCTACACCCGCTGGGCTCCACCTCTCAGATGCCTAGTCCCTCTTAATCCCTTGCCACCAACTTGCTCCTTCACCAGGTCATAGTCACTTTATTCGTATAAAATCTAATGACTTGTTCATGTCTTCTGTGTCCTAAAGTGTTCTTTTCTTTTTAAAATTTATTTATTTATTTATTTATATTTGGCTGCGTTGGGTCTTCGTTGCTGCGTGCGGGCTTTCTCTAGTTGCGGTGAGCGGGAGCTACTCTTCGTTGCGGTGCGCGGGCTTCTCATTGTGGTGGCTTCTCTGGTTGTGGAGCACGGGGTCTAGGCATGCAGGCTTCAGTAGTTGTGGCACGCAGGCTCAGTAGTTGTGGCGTGGGGGCTTAGTTGCTCCACGGCATGTGGGATCTTCCTGGACCAGGGCTTGAACCCGCCTGCATTGGCAGATGGATTCTGTGCCACTAGAGAAGTCCCCCTAAAGTGTTCTTAAGCCTTCTTAATGAAACTTTTTCCCTTTGGTTTCTAGGGTCCTAGATTTCATAGTTCACTTTCTATCTTCTGACTATGACTTCTACATTTTACATAGTGGGAACCTCTTCCTTGTCTTGCCCCTAATTCTAGATATTTTATTCCCCTAAGCTTTAATCTTAATCGTTTTATGAATCACTAGCACCACTACCACTCCCAGCATCTCCACCACCATCACGACCACCATCTATCTCCATTACCACCAATATGACCACCATCATCATCACTGTCACCACAACCATCAACATCCCCACCATCACCACTTCCACTGTCAGTTTAGAAACATAATCACTAATCTTGCAATCCTCATGATAGCTGTATGAGGTAAGTAATATTATTATCCTCGTTTTGCAGATAAGAACACCAAGGTTCTGAGAAGTTAATGTATTTTGCCAAAGATCAAAAAGCTAGTAGGTGGGAGTTCCCTGGTGGCCTAGTGGTTAGGATTCCAGGCTTTCACTGCCGTGGCCAGGGTTCAATCCCTGGTTGGGGAACTGAGATCCCGCAAGCCACGTGGCACGGCCAAAGAAAAGATAGTAGGTGTCAGAGGTGGGATCTGAATCCTGGTTTGTCTGATGTCAAAGCCTGAGCTCCCACTATACCATACCTCCTCTTTCCTTAAGGATGTCACAAGATTCACTCCTCATCTCTCTTCCTCTGACAACAGTGGGTACCAAGCTCTCATCACTACAGGCATTGATTAATACAACAGCCTCCTAACAAATCTCCTTGAATATAAGCATACAATCCCCACCCAGCTCCATTTGTCCCCTGCATACCCATCTGTCCAGCATTAGACTGCTAGTCCAGTGATACCTAAATCAGCCTTTCTCATGTCCCTGCCCTGCTCATAGACTTACGGTGGCTCCCTGATACCTCATGGGTCACGTTCTGGCTCTCAAAAGCCTTCTTAACCTGTGCCCATGCTCTCCAACCTCCAACTGCCCACTACTTTCCAGTATCCTGGAGCCAGGTGTGGTGGACATTATTAGTGCTCACCAATAGTCAGTTCTTCTCTCCTTCTTGGGCATGGAGGACATGATACTTCCCAGTCCCTTTGCAGTTAGGCAGAACCAGTGAACAGTTCTGCCCAATGAAATATATATGGAAGTGACTGTATGATACTTTTATATTGAGGCAATGGGAAGGCCCTCTAGGACCCTCCAACTCTTTCCACTCTTGCTGGGAGAGTAGTGGGAATGTTCCAGATGGTGGAGCCTCCATTAGCCTAAGTCCCTGAGTGACTGGTGGAGCAGAACACCTTTCCCCTTTCATCCATTGCCTTGCAGTGAACCTTGCAAGGGCATGGAGTTTGTTTGTTGAGCCACTGAGATCTGGGAGTTGTTTGTTACGATAGCACAAGCCTAGCGTGTTGGTCAGGATACGTGGGGTTATGCTGCAGCAACAACCAAATCTCAGTGGCTTACAACACAACAAAAAAGGTTTATTTCTTGCTCATGCTACATGTTTTGTGTAGGTCAGCAGGAGAAGAGGCTCTTCCTGTCATAGTCACTCAGGTATCTAGGAGGGCTGAGAGTCCATCTTAGTTTGTGCTCTATGATCACCTCCAAGGGGGGAAAGAACATGGTGAATCATGCCCTGAATCTTAAAACTTTCACTCTAAGTAAGTTTCGCAAGTAAGTTCTGCTAACGTTTCATTGGCCAAATCAAGTTAAATGGCCACATCGAACTTCAAAGGAGGGCAAGACAATGTCATTCAACCATACGCCAGGGAAGCAGAGAGCTGGAAATACTTGGCGAACAGTAGGTTGACGTCTTGACAAATATTCTAGACAAGCTGGCCCCTCCATGCCCTCCTCCATCCTGCCTCTAGGACTTATTTCATGCTAATTTCTCACCTTTCAACCACAGCTCCAGGCCCATCTTTCCCATAAAGCCTTTCTTAGTATTTCCAGCGCAGGTACTTACTGCTTCTAAACTCTTAGGGCATTTCAGGTGGTCAAAATTCAATTGGTTATTCATTGGTTCATGTATAAATAATGAGACAATTTTTGCTTTTAACGAACATACCCAAATGCATTTGCACATACATATATTTATGTGTACACACACGAATCTACCTTATCTCCTTCCTTAAAACTATCCCTTGGATGACTATTTGTTCATTCCAATGATGCGTTCAGTGCTCCAAGATGTCTGTGGGACTGCCTTGGAGTTTGTGGTACGTCCACATCCTTATCTGCCAACAGGCTATAATAACGGTGCCTATTTTATACAGATGTGTGAGAACTAAAAGACTTAGTGCATAAAAGTGCTTACAACAGCAGCTGGCATGCAATAAGCACTCAGTAACTCCAGCTATTATTATTACTCCTCTAAAGATCTCTGCTGATAGCAATCTTTACCTTGTGAAGGTGGATCTGATTTCTTGCTGACGGTTCAAAAGTCATCCAGATCTGTAGCAGGTGCTGTCCGTACCCATGTGCCCTCCACCTACCCCAGAGGCCCCTGCTGACAGTTCTTGTACCTGCAGATGGCTTCCTGCATGTCTCTGCCAGAAGGGGTTGGCTGGCCTTGGAGGGGATGAAGGCCCTTCCAAGGGGCTTGCAGCCGGGATAACGGCACTGCAAGAGCTGGGGAAAGAACACCCTTAGAGTGACTCTCAACCAATGAGGCAGGAGAGATAATGGATCAATATCTCTGTTTCATCACTGCTCTGTGGGACAATTCTACAGTCTCCCAGGGGGTCCCAAATGGGTCAGTTGCCTACAATGCAAATCTGCTTATTAATGCACTCGTTTTGTCTTTTCCCCCCTTTCTTATCTCACTTTCTCCACTCTCTCAATTGTATTTCCTGGGATCACCTCCCCAAGAGATTACCTGTATGTGGGGACTACTCCTTTAGGGGAGGGGGCAAATATGAAACTAAGATTAATGCAATGAAACAAAGGTTTTCATGTGGTCTGGTGACTACCGCTGGAATTTCTCAAGGTTTTGAGTGATGACTGCATGATCGAAAGAAATCTGTGGTCTTGTAAGGTGTCACCGGTGAGGGAGACTCCTTTGGGTGTCCGTGCTCTGGGGTACCGCTTAGCGGACTGATCAGTCTTCTAGCTCTCTAACCCTGCCCTGTTCGTGACTTCTCCCAGGAAGGCTCTGCTCAGTGATGGCAGGACACTGTTCCCTGCTCAGGTGGGGGCTTTTGTGAGCTCCGGGGAGCCCGGCGCAGAGATGTTCCCTGAATGCCTTGTTTGATTGAGGTTTTGCCCCTGCGGTGGGCAGCGGAGGTCAGCTTCTCCAGGGTCCATGACAACTTCTTCCCCATTTTCTGAAAGCCTGCATGATGATGAGCATCAGGAAATATTTAGGACAGTTAGGTTGCCGTTAATGTTTTGCAACCAAGAGGAAAGATATGAACCAACTTGTGCATGTGTGCAGTGGTGTCAGAAAGAAACTTCCAATCAGGGGTAGAGTAGCCATAAGAAAGAAAAACAAAAAAAGAGCGTGCTTCCCCTAACAGTGAGGAGGTGGGTGTGGACAGCTAGCTGTGAGGAGTTCTTGGAGGGCTGCTCTTTGCCCCAGCTCATATGCCACTGCAGCTGGAGGACGCCCTTCCAGCTCGCCTACCCCTTCCCATCAGTGCCGGCCTCCAGGAAGACAGACCTCTTCCTGCATTGTTTTCTGAAGATCATGATCTTTTAATGTTTATTTAGGATTACATGTGTTTTAGAAACACATAGGCCCCGAGAAGGGAACATTTGCAGCTGCAGAAAAAATGAACTCACAGGACGGTTTTCCAGATTTCAGAAATGAAAACGGAGATTGTAATATCTGCTTTACTTATCGCAAGGATTAAATGAGGTAATGTATGCAAAAAGGTCTGGCAATGCTCCCGCTCAGAGCAGGCGCTCAAAATGTGAGCGTTATTATTCTAATAAATGTAGTTCTATACAATACGTCGGTCAACTTTCTCTGATGCCGTTCCGATTTTTTTTTTTTCCCACCTGAGAGGAGCCTGATTCTAACCTTGCCTGCTCGGAGAGCCACCTTGAGTTAAGCACGTTCCAATGAATTGCATCCATTTCTGGGCTCCGTTGCACGTGGCGGATGGCTCTGTGCTCTGTCTGCTCTTGTAGCTGTTTATGGCCTTGCCGGCAACCTTCTGCACACGCCTGGCATGAAGTAACAAGCCACGAGGGAAACCATCATACCCAGTGCACCCCACGGGGCTCCGAGGCCTGCGGATTGCCAACAGGAATTAACAGAACCCCCATCTAGCCAGTTCCTATCGTGGGGGGAGGAAACCAGCTGAGAATGTATATGCTCCAAAGGAGACACAGCAGCGGGGCCTCTGATCCGACCAGTCAATGTGAAAAGACTTCTGGACCCAGAACCGAATTCTGGGATGGTTCTATTTTGGGGTCGGGAAATCCATCCAAACCCTTTTTCCCTAGCTGCACGTGAACTTCGGGGAGCAAAAATTATGCTTCTGCAGGAGCCAGCAGAAAAGCCAAACTCTCCAAACCGCCAAGGCAGCTGTCTGAAATGTACATGTTATTAGGCTGATTGAAATAATCAGAAAACAGCTCCAGAATGCTGGCTTGGAGAAAGGCAGGCAATTTCTGCTTGGCAGAGAGTGATGTCAGCCTCCTCAGCGGGGGAAATCGAATGTTGTCTTTCTCGCTGTCTTTCTTCTTTTCCCTTCTAGAAACTTCCCTGCATCATTTGATTTCCCATCAATTTGGCGAGAAGGGCTGTTGGCATATCTCACCTGCCGTGCCAGGTGGCCCTCGGGCGTCCCAGGTCACCAGGTGACAGGAAAGATGCATAACGACCCCCCAGAAACAGGTCGGCTTTAGATTGTAGGAGACTGCTTTGTGCCTGGAGCCTGTGTTTTTCGCCATCTCTCCGTCTTGGCCTCCTCTTTACCCAGGTTGTCATTAAGCAAGTAAGAAAAGGCCAAAACCCCTGCAAATGTGACCTCATGAGGCCGAACCAACTGTCCCCATCAGAGGAGAGGGACAGAGCAGGAGCTTTGTGATGAAATCAAGTTAGCGCTGGCCGCGTTAATGCCCACTTAGAGTGCGGAAGGGACCGCGACCGGGTCAGGGCCGGCGTGGGAGGGTGGGGGGTCGAGGCCACAGCAGGAGCTCCCCTCACTGCGGGCCTCATAGCTCTTAGCATCCCTTAGTCTCCTTTTCAACCCGGGCCCAGTGGTCCCCTTTCAATGCGCTGTCTGGCCCCGATTTGCAGATTTGCAGGCGGGGAAGCAGGTCTGAGGTCCAGCTGAGTGCTAGCTTTGCAGTCCCGTCCTTCCTCAGGTGGGCAGCCTCCTCCCTGGGACTCCCTGTGGGCCGCCCCTGCCCCAATTCTGGCGAAATCCGGGAGGGGGATGGGTAAGGGTCGCGGGTGGGATGGGGACTGTAGGGCGTGGTATGCTGGGTACAGGCGGCCCAGCAGGACTCCTGGCACCGGAAGCCCCAGCTGCAGGCATTGGCCTCGAGAACAGCCCTGGGAGAGGAGGGGCCCGGTGAGGGAGGGGGACGGGGGCCTTTCTGTGTGGTATTTCCTCGTTGGTGGGGAGCGTGCTGCTTCCAGTCTCCCAGCAATAACAAGGCGCGTTTGCTACCGCAGGTTCATTAACGAGGCCTGCGGGAACGAGGACTGGCTTGTCCACTGTGTTAACTGGACTGTAGGAGAAAAGGAAAAGTCAGAAAATGGAGAGCAGTGTTCGGGTTTGTGTTCAACTTTCACTACTTCCCTGGACTCCCGCCAGCTTCTGCCTTTGCCGCCACTGTGGGTTCAGGGTGCAGGGGGAGGAGAGGGGATGGAGGGGTTTGAGGAGGACTGTTGTTCATTCTCTGTATCCCCCATCCCTATCTTTTTTTTCTTTCGAATTAATACTGGGCACCATTTTTGGTGCCCTTGGGTCACAATGGGACATTTTTCCCAAACTGATGACCACAAGACGTTCTTTTTCCACAGAAGATCAGCTTTCCCAGGGTTCTGCTGGTCCAGGCATGGGGTCTGAGGTGTCTACCTTGCCCGCCCAACTCAAGAGGAGGGAACACTTGAGAATACTTGAGTGTGGAAAAGTCAGGAAACAGGGAGCCCCTGGGAATGCTCCATCTTGCCCCATTCCTGCTCTCCCTTGAGACTCTAACTTGCTTTTAGTTGCATCCCTCCTTCTGGGTGGCCATCCTGCCTCAGGTGTAGACAAAGAGGCCCCTGGGTCTGTGGGACACGTGGCGGCCCACAGTAGCCCTCGGACAGTTGTGGTCCCAGAGGCCCTTGCCCTGGAGCCTGTTGTCCTCCCTTCCTGCTCTCCAAGGTGGCTTCAGTTTGCAGCCAGCACTCCTGTTTGCTGGGCAAACAGACAGTGAAAACAGTCCAGTGCCCGAAGGCTTAGAGCCTGGCAGCCACCTCCCGGGGACAGCAGGAAAGAGTATGGTATGGAGTTGGGCATTATTTAGGGCCCACTGGCTTCTCCCTGTGTACCAGGGGCAAGGGCAAGGCCAGCTGGGGAATTGGGGATCATTCTACACGGCAAGCTGCCGGGAGATCAGAAGTCCTGGCAAGAGCTTGCCTGGGGAAGCTGGATGATGTTATCGACCAAATTGGGGTTTGGGGATTATCTATGGATTTCATTTATCTGTGTTTTCCCCTGTCTCTCTTGTTGTAGGTAATTAAGAGCTGATTGCTGGTAATTAAGAGTTGTTGAGAGAGCCAGCAGGATCCGAAAAGGAGACTCACGCCTTTTGTCTTCTTTTGGACAGACTCCTGAAATCCTGCCCCTCCCCCTCTGCCTGCCCCTCCCCCACACCTCCCCCCCCCGTGGCTGTGCCTCCCGCGGGGACATGGACCCTGGAGAGCAAGTCGCAGCTGGTCAACCGGATTCTACGTTCTGACTTCATTCCCTGATGTCGTTTCGAAGCCTTGAGTAAAGACGTGTCGTGGGGTGAAATTCTAGAATCCTGACCCTCAGATGTGCTAAGATGTAGCTTTTCTCTATTTCTCCCAAACTGCAGGCTTAACTGGGCTCTTGAGCATCCGTTTCTGCTGATGGTGGACAGCTTGAACTTGCCAGGTCAAGGCAACAGTCACTTTGGGTTGAAATCATGGTCACTATAGGGTCTATTCTCTCTCGCCCTTTCTGCCCTGGCCTGAGTTGCAGCCCTGGGTTGGCGAGGGCGGGAAGGAGTCCTACGCGGTCCAGGCATTGAGCCTGTATCCACATGCTGCCCTGTTTCTGCCCTCCGCCCCCCACTGGACTCGCTGACCTTGGACAAGTTGCACTTGTCCTTCCTAGACTGGAACACAGACCCTGATGTCCTCTGCAGCCTTGGGTCCAGGGACCCTACATGCTGTTTCCTTACACGCCCCCGGTGGGCCCCTTCGGTTAGCCCTTCGGGGTACTGTGGGCACTTGGGTGGTCTTGGCTCTTCCCTCCACTGTGCTGGGGGTGTGCAGGGCCTGGGCCACCACTGCTAAGTCCCCTTATTTAGTCACAGCCCCTTTACCTCTGCGGCTCCACGCTAAGTGCGGACCTTCTCTCTAGGGTGTGCGGATCTTTTCTCTAGGGCATGCGGTTTTCCCTGCTGGCTGCTGGGAAAACCAGCAAGGCCCAGGCCCCTCTCTCCTCTCCATGCCTGTCAACCTCTCTGGGCTTTCCGTGTCTGTCGCATCTCTGTATCATAAGAGCCTCAGGCCTGTCCTAGACCTCAGTCGACATGGAGGCCTTCCTACCGGTTAATGGACCTCTCAGACTGATAGAACCTTTATTCTCACTCCCTGGAAAGCAGAACCTTTATTCCCGTTCCCAGGAAAACTGCTCTCATGCCTCCCCATTCTCTATATTATGGTATAGAATCAGCGTTCTAAATCCCAGGCATCTAAAAAGGTAGGTTTTCAGAATTCCAGAACATCCTTTTTGTCTCGAGCCCTTGGTGCTTGCATTGGGAATTCATGGTTCTTAAGAGCAGCCAATCTGCTACAGATTTACAGAAGTCTTCGTGGGACCTTGGAAGCTTTTCCTTCCCAGCAGACTAAGATTTATGGACACTTCTGACACGGCCCTCCCTTTGCATGGGTTATTCAGTTTAATCCTCACAACTGCCCTGTTACGATTTCCAGTTTGCATATGAGGAAACTGAGACCGAGGGGTTAAAGAACTTGCTGGGTTATCTGCCTCTGGTGCCCAGGCTCACTTCCCGGCGGCCTGACCTCCATTTCCAACTGTGGCTGGCTGACACTCAGCTCACCCTGACAGCCTCTCACTCAAAGTGCAAACCTTGCATCTGGCTTGCTTGCATGTCTGGCAGTTGATTCTGGCTGTCAGCTGAGCTGGGGCATTTGGCCAGAAATCTACATGTGAACCTCTTCATGTGGCTTGGGCTTCCTCACAGCATGGCAGCTGGGTTCCCAGGGTGAGTGTCCTGAGAGAGAGAGAGAGAGAGAGAGAGAGAGAGAGAGAGAGAGAGAGGTGAAAGCTGTTTGCATTTTATGACCTAGCATCAAGAGTCACATAGCATCACTTTCACCATATTCTTTTTTTTTACATGTATATGAAATATTTTTATTGTTAGTTTTACAAAAACAGGATCATATTATTCACACTTTTCTGCATCTTGCTTTTCTTATTTGAATTTTATTTTATTTATATTTTTATACAGCGGGTTCTTATTAGTCATCCATTTTATACACATCAGTGTATACATGTCAATCCCAATCTCCCAATTCATCACACCACCACCACCCCCTCACCCCTGCTTTCCCCCCTTGGTGTCCATACGTTTGTTCTCTACATCTGTGTCTCTATTTCTGCCCTTCAAACCGGTTCATCTGTACCATTTTTCTAGGTTCCACATATATGCGTTAATATACGATATTTGTTTTTCTCTTTCTGACTTACTTCACTCTGTACGACAGTCTCATCCACGTCTCTACAAATGACCCAGTTTCGTTCCTTTTTATGGCTGAGTAATATTCCATTGTATATATGTGCCACTTCTTCTTTATTCATTCGTCTGTTGATGGGCATTTGGGTTGTTTCCATGTCTTGGCTATTGTAAATAACGCAGCAGTGAACATTGGGGTGCATGTGTCTTTTTGAATTATGGTTTTCTCTGGGTATATGCCCAGTAGTGGGATTGCTGGGTCATATGGTAATTCTATTTTTAGTTTTTTAAGGAACTTCCACCATATTCTATTGGTTGGAAGTGTCACTAAGCCACCCAGGTTCAGGGGAGAGGAAAAAGACACCACCTCTTGACGGAGTGGCAAGATTCTAGAAGAACCTATGGGACTGGAAATATTGCTGTGCTGCATTTGAAAACTACAATCAATCGTAACAGAAATGTCCAGGGAATGAATGGATAAGACATTGCTCAAACATGTTAAAAACTCAAATTCCAGGGAACCACCTCAAGGAACACCCAGGGCTCCTTTGGGTCCAGACACAATATAGGGGCTGCCCACCTACCTTGATCTGAGAGATGCCAAGAAGGCACTCATTCCAGGTATCGGAACACAGGAGACACCCTCTTCTGGGTTAGTCGTTGCTGTAATCCAGGAGAGAATAAGTCATTAGAGCTGCTATTGCAGATGTCCCGGAAGGTGTACTCTCAGAGGGTCTGCCATGATAGCACACCATCCCTGCAACTCCGTGTCTCATGTCGAGACCAAGACAGACTATTCCGACCCGGTGGGATGAGTGTTCCGACAAGGCAAGCGTGGGCTTCTGGGAGCATGTGGGAAGGGAGCCCTTCCCGCTGGGGCCACGTTTCCTACAGAAGGCGACATATGAGCTGGGTGGTGAGTGACAAGTGGGAGTTGACCAGAACAGAAAGGGGAGATGAGACAGGCATCCCTGCAGAGGGGACAGCGCGTGCAAAGGCAGGGAGGGGGGAAGAACGTGATGAGGTGACCGGAGCATGGGTGGAAGTGGTGGGGGAGGGGAGGATGGATGGAGTCTGGGACCACATCTGCCAGGCCTGTCAAAGAATTGGGATCGATGGAGGGATTGATTTTTCTCTTTCCTCTGGCCAGGGCATCAGAAAATTCCTGGTTTGCTTGGGAAGAATCGGAGCTAGGTGGGTGTGGGAAGAGAGACAGTGGGTCGGGGGAGAAGGAGGAGGAGGAAAACCAGAAGGGGAGGGGCGAGGGAAGAGGAGGAGAAGATGAAGGAAAAGAAGAAAGAGAAGGAGGAGGAGGAGGAGAGGAAAAGAGACAAGTCTTAAGACAAAGGATTTTTTCACAATGTGGCCTACGGCTGGCCTGGGCCCCTCTGCCACATCTGAGAGCCTTTGCTTTGGGGACCTTCTCCTGTCCACTTATCCCGTGTACTTATTCATTCATTGATAGGCACTTACTGTTTGCACTCTACTTCCTTAGTTTTCCTTTGCATGTTTTCTCATTTTAACAAATCAATATGGGCACATAGTGTAAGTGAACTTATGGGACAAGGGAATATTTGAGCTCTGATGTCCTGCTCGTCCCTGCCCCACACCCCCCTAACCTCCCTCCCTTTGAGAGCTTGCTCTGTGCCAGGAACAGGACATGGCAGTTTGTACTCTCTGTATTAATTGGGATTAGGTTGGGCCGAGAGTCACCGCAAAACCCCAACTGACAGCGGCGTGTATACAACAGAATTCGATTTCTCTCTCATGTTTAGGGAGTTCAGGTTTAGGCAGTCCCGGGCAGCTCTGGCACGGCAGAGACCTGGGCTCCTTGACCTTGTTGCTCTGCCAGGTATGGCTTCTACTGTGGTTGAAAACCATGTCTGAACAGTCTTTAACAGTCCTTCCAACTGGGTGGAGTTTAAATCCCCTCTCCTTGTATATGGGCCAGACTCTTCTAATGAATTAAATGAGGCAGAGGTGACACTGAGGGACTTCCGAGGCTAGGTCACAAAAGGAGATGTGGCTTCCATCTGGTTCCTTCTTGAGCTGCCATGTAAGAAGCTTGGTTACTCTGAAGCTGCTGTGTTGGAGAGAGATGCATGAGGTACATCAGGTATTCTGCATGCTCCACCCCCAGACGCTGGAGTCTTCCCAGCCCAGGCACCAGACCTGCGAGTAAGGAAGCCTTCAGATGGTTTCAGCCCCGGACACCATCTGACCACAAACACACAAAAGATCAAGAACCGCTGAGCTGAGGCCAGTCATCCCCAGGACCAAGAGAAAACAAAATAAAACAAAACCGTCGAATGATGTTCTTTTAAGCCACTGGGCTTTGGGGTGATTTGTTACGAAGCAGTAAAACAACTAGTTCAGCTCTTTTTTCCAAAGTCACTTCGTGGCCCAAGATGGCTTCTGGAGCTTAAAATTCGTTGACTGAAATGCCAACTGATGTGGAAAATCTAAGGCATCTGATTGCTATGCAGATGGCCATAAGCACTTGTCTATCACAAATGTCTGACTGTTCTGTTCTAGGGACCACATATTTCTTACCCCTATTGGAGCCTGCCCGCCTGCCTGTTCCATTTGAGGACAGCCCTCCTGAGGGGAGAGGACTCTTTGGAGCGTGGGATGGGGTCCTCTGAGGTCCTGGCGACACGGACGTGCCTGCTGCCTGGGTTCGCGGCTGCTCCCCATCTCTGCACGGGCTTCTTGCTCACAGCCCCCAGGTGACTTGGCACATGTGGTTGACACAGAGCCACTCGATTTCCTGCCTCGCCTCCCCTCTGGCCTCCTGGCTTGCAACCAAGTCTTCCTGTTTGGGGGGCTGAGGGTGCTGCGGTTTTGCACTGGCTTTCTCCAGCCCTTCCTTCTCCCACAGGGACAAGCTTTGGGGGGCAGGGCAGGAGGAACAGTGGCCTTCCTCTCTTCTGGTGCAGAGGGAAAGGCACTAGACTGGAGACCTAGGCTGTCATCCAGGCTCTGCCACTAATCTGTCATGAGACTTAGCAAATCCCTTTAACCCTGGTCCCAATTTCCTCATCTACAAAGCCTTCACATGTTGTGAGTTTGTGATTCTGTAGTATTTATTGAGTGTCCTTGTGATCATGGGGCTAGGCTGTTTGTAGGATCTGAAAGAAATTGTATCAGTTAGTGATCTTTCCATTATACTCTCAGCCCAAACCAATGTTAGCACAGGGCAAATTGATGGCTTTATGTTACTGAATGGTCCAGGGGTAACGTACTTCAGGTATGGCTTGATCTAGGACTTAAATGTCACTCTAGCACACCTTATTTGCTTTGTTTCCTCGGGATAAGCTTCAGTGGCTGCACATAGTGGTTGTTCCCTGCCCTGCCCCATCCAAATCTCTGGAACTTCTAGCACCCTGCCACGCCCCATCTCCCCCACCTTAGTTGCAGCCGTGTACTCTAAGCTTGGCTTTCTCCCCCAGCCGAACCCAACCTAGAAGAGAGACCATGTCCCAGCATTCCCAGCAAAAGTCCCGATGTTCACTTTGATTGGACCAATTAGGTCATGTGTGTCCTCTAGTTAAACCAATCAGGCTGATCCCTGGAGCTGGCTGTACAGCCAACCCCAACTCTCCAAACTGCCTGGCTGGGAAAGGGAGGAAACAGATACTGGCAGTGTGTGTGTGGGGGGGGTGGGCGGGGGTTGCCTATCCTCAAAGGTCTTATTCAGAAAGCAGATTTATACTCAGGACACAGAGCTGGACCCTGACCCTTCCTATAGTACACTGGAGTTTGGCAAAAGGAAAGCTCCATGTGAGCTTAGCAGTCAGGGAGGGCTTCTTGGAAGAGGTGGGACTTTGCTGAGGAGAATTTGCATAGGGAGGAGCCTGGGGGATGGGCAGACAAGGACCCCTTTATGTAGGGTCCACAGCCCTGCAGCTTCTCCCAGTCCAGCAACTACGTTGATTGGAGTGGGAACAGGTTGTGACTGTGGAAGCAAAAGAGAAACCCTGTTCTGGTGTCATGGGTAAGTTTTGTCTCCCCCAAAATTCATACTTTGAAGCTCCAACTCCCAGTATACCTTGGAAAGTGGCTGTGTTTGAAAACAGGGTCTTTTGAAAGGTAATTAAGTGAAAATGAGTTCATATGGGTGGGCCCTAATCCAATCTGACTGGTGTCCTTACAAGAGATTATGACACAGACAGATGCAGAGGGAAGATGACGTGAGGACACGGTGGTGGGGGGAGACAGCCGTCTATGAGCCAAGGAGAGAGGACTCAGAATGAAACCAACCCTGCTGATACCTTGATCTCAGGCTCGCGGCCTCCAGAACTGTAAGACAATAAAACTCTGTTGTTGAAGACACGCAGCCTGTGGTTCTTTGTTGCGTCAGCCTGAGCAGACTGATATGACAGGTTTCAAAACCTACCGGGAACCTTGCCTCTCCTGGCCCCTTCCTGGGGGCCTGGCTTCCCTGCCCAGAGCCCGGCTGTGCTCTCAGTACACTGCCCTCCCGGGGTCTCTCTCCTACCCCCTTAACCCCACAGCTGATACCCTAGCTGCAGGGGCTTCATCGGCAGAGCCCTCCTAGTCATCATCATCCTGATCTAACTTTTGGTCACCTGCTCTGAACTGTCTTTAAGAGTTAAAGCCTCGCCTTCTCCCTACCATGTATACTTTTGCAGAAGATGAAGCCAGATTCAGCTGTTTTTGAAACAGGAGATGGAATTTTCCCCGATGTAAAAATAATGGTGCCCAATTCTTGTGGGAGGTGGACGGGGCTGGCGCTGGCACCACTGGCCTTTCTTTCCCTCAGAAATAGCCACCCAATGGCCTCATTTTCTAAAACTTGCAACTTAGCGAGTACTTAGCCTTTAGCAAGAAGAATCCACTTGGCTAAGGTTGAAAAGGGAGGGAGATCCATTCGTCAATGTAGGCAGCTGCTCAAGGAGTGGGAGTTGAGGAATCCCCTCGGAGCTTGTCCACTGGCCTCAGGGTTAAGACATCGTAGCTCCAAGGACTCGTGGTCAAAGACAGAGATGCACGCATAGATTTTGGCTTCCCCTGCACCTGATAAGCACCGTCCTGGAAAAAAGCCGGGGATGCGGCTTAGAAGGGTAGATGCTATCTGGCAAACAGTGGGCTTGGAGCCTGGGCCCTAGTGGGAAGGGCAGGAGAGAAGCGCGCCAAAGCTAGAGACAGCTGAAGGGGACTGGGGACGCACAGGGAAGGACATGATGGGAAGGGAAGCATTTTTCTCACCGGCCACGCACAAGTTCAGCCGAAGACACTGGTGTGAGCAGGTCTTAATAGACTCGACCCTCACGTGCAAGCACCGACCTCCTCCCTGCAGAGACCTTGCACGAGAAACCAACAGAGTAGGCCAGGGCAGCCTTTTGCCCCGTCCTGGGGGAAAGCTGGAAGGATCTCTGAGCACTCACTGTTGAACGGAGTGATAAAAGCTATACAACTCAGCCTGTTTGCGGGGAGGGGGGTCGGGGGAGGAAATGGCTGGTGAGGGTTAATGGGCGGGGCGACTGTTAGTTGCTCTCTGTGCAATGGGAACCGGAAAGATAATCTTTCTGGAGCATTTAGGGCTCCAATTAGAATCTTTCTTCTCTGACAAGGGTTTTCCTTCCATTGTTGTGTGGTCTTGCTCCCCTCCCCCTACAACCTTGACTCCTAGGAGGGGGGCAGTATTGGTGGGGATATATGCCAAGGGTCTGAGGGTCCGAGGGCGGCCCTGGGGGGTCGTTCCCTGGGCTTGGCAGCCGTCATGGGGACAGGGGAGGCTGCCTGGCCTCTGAGAGGCATCCTCGAACTTTGGGGTCTCCTGCCCTTCCTAGTGGGGTGCAGAGCCCATGACCCAGCCCAGTACCCAGACAAGTCCCGGCTCATTCCCACTGCCTGGGGTTATTGCACCTCCTTGGCCCTCCCCCACCCCCTCCTGGCTCCCCCATTCCCGCAGCTGGCTGGCCTGGTCCTGCCACTTCCTGGTTTACTCAGCAGTCTGAGGAGAGGAGAGTGGCTGCCTGCCACAGAAATAAGTCTCTTGGCAAATTAGCTGCAGGATTTGAAATCCATTTTTATTCTACCCATTATTAATTATTGTTATTTCTGCTGTTCATTACCAGCTCGTTTCCTTGATCAATTCCTGGAACAAAGGCTCCTCAAAGCATTTCCGTCCCCAGAGGAGCCCGCAGGGCCACTACCACCGGGCCCCAGCCCCAGGTACCCCCATCCAGGGCTGGAGGTGGGGAACCCTTCAGGGCCTGTGCAAGGTCTCTTCCCTCTGGCTTCAAAGGTTGAGAAGGTCTGAGTCAGGCGCTCCCACCCGCCCCTCCTCTGCCTGCCACACTGTCCAGAGCCACCAAGCTAGGAAACCTATTCTTACTTCTAATCTTGTACTTAAGTCCACCAATCTTAAGTGTACAGCTCTATGGCTTTTTACATAAGTATAGATTCATGAATCATAAGTATAGATTCATGAATCATAAGTATAGATTCACCCAGATCAAGATATAGGATGTTGGTGGGGGGGAGGGATAAATTAGGGGTTTGGGATTAACAGATACACACTACTATATATAAAATAGATAAACAACAAGGACCTACTGTATAGCACAGGGAACTCTATTCAGTATCTTGTAATAACCTATAGTGGAAAAGGATCTGAAAAAGAATATATGTATATGTATAACTGAATCACTTTGCTATACACCTGAAACAAATACAACATTGTAAATCAACTATACTGCAATTGAAAAACAAACAACAACAACAAAAAAGATACAGGACATTGTCAGCCTCTGCCCCAGAAGTTCCTTATGCCCCCTGCCAGCTGACATTTTGACATGCCCCCGAAGGTAACCATTATTCTGTCTCCTAACAGTATAGACCTGTTTGACAACCTCCGTTAACTAGAATCATACAATATATATTCTTGTGGGTCTGGTTCCTTCCACTCACCATTGCCTGGAACATCCATCCATCCATCCATCGTGTTCTCACATGGAGCAGTCATTCATTCTTTTTCCAATGCTGTGTAATGTCCCTTTGTATGAATACATCACGGTCAGTTTATCTGTTCTCCTCTTGGTGGGCATTTGGGTGGTTTCCAGTTTGGGGCTGTTCTGAATAAAACTGCTCCGTGCATTTGTGTGTATGGCTGTTGGTGAACATAAGCACTCATTTCTCTTGGCTATATGCCTCGAAATGAAATTGCTGGGTCACAGGATATGCAATGAAGCCATGCCTGATTTTTAAAAGAGTAAGCCAAAAGAGGCCAAAAGTCTAAAACGTAAATGATGGCATTTCAGGCACCATGTGGGTGGGGAGATATTTTGCTCATGTGTGTGGGGGATTGTTACAAACACGGCCCCCAATGGATCATAACTGCCAGTAACCACATCTGAAGGTAGTCCTCTATCACTCTGACTTTGGGTTGAACCACATGACTTATTTTGGCCAATGGGACATCAGTAAGCATGATACAAGCGCTTGGGCATTGAGGCCTGCCTACTTGACCTGTTGCCCTCACCATATAAAGAAACCTGGTCTAGCCTCCTTGAGATGAAAAGACCACATGGAGAGAATGATCCAGATTTGGGGGGGCTGGGGAGTGAGATTTTGGGTACTGCTTGTTACCTCAGGATAACCTAGCCTAAACAGGAATTGGTACCAGGAGTGGGATTCAGTCGTAACAAAAACTCTAAAATATAAGGTCCTGACTTAGGGTTGGGTGGCAGATGGCAAAGAGGATGGAAAGATAGTGACCCATGTTAGGCAATGGCTAAACATTTGCTAAAATTGGGGCTGAGTCTTGCTGGTGTCAGTGCTGGCCTGGGGGGCATGCAGCACCACCACTGTGACCTTCCCCACCCATATAGCTTCCCCCCGACACCGCCCCCCCCCCCCGCCTCATATTCTGCTTACAGATCCCATCACTTTGTTACCAGCATCAGTATACCTTTTTTATACAGTTTTCCTTTGTCTTTTTTTTTTAATTTATTTTTTGGCTGCGGCGGGTTGGGTCTCAGTTGCGGCACACGGGATCATTTGTTGCAGCACGGCACGCGGGCTCCAGAGCGCATGGGCTCTGCAGTTGCAGCGTAAGGGCTTAGTTGCTCTGTGGCATGTGGGATCTTAGTTCCCCAACCAGAGATCGAACCGGCGTCCCCTGAATTGCAAGATGGATTCTTAACCACTGGACCACCAGGGAAATCCCAGTTTTCCTTTGTCTTTTCTTCCTTTCTCTCTGCCTTTTTCTGCCTGTTCTAACTCCAACATCCTCTAAGTCCAGTTTGAAAGAAGGAAGAGACGGGAAAATATTTGGAAGTAGTGGCATGAGTTTAAATTCCAGGCTGCCGAGCACCAATTCCAGAAAGGAACCTTTAGAGTTATTCCTTTTCATGACCCAATGGGGCTGCTGAAGCATTGGGGGCAGAACTTTAGGGATCTGCCTTACAAAAGTGAATTGTGGTTCTTATATTTATTGTTATTTGATTACCCTGTGATGGTGTAATACCCTCTCCAATTCCTATGACTGTTGGACTTGGGGGGTCAGCTGACGCCCAAGTTGTCCTTCCAGCCCTATCACTACTCATCATGTGCTTTTCAGGCAGCTCTTTGAACCCTCCTTTTTTTGTCATAACCTCTTAATGGGGGCAAGAATACCTGCCCTGCCTTCCTCACGCAGTGGTTGGGAGACTGACGGAGAAACGCCCGTGAAAGCAGCGTGAACTGAGCAAATCATCGTCCCAGGAAGTGCGGTGTCATTAGCTACGGGAACTGCCACCAGCGCGAACTGTTTCATTTTGGGGGCAATGGCTTTTGAGTTTTTCAAGGTCATTTTGTTTTATGGCCTCTCTCCTTAGTAGTTCACATATATTTTGTGTGCTTAGGAGCGACAGTGGGTTCTGGAAGCTTTTTCTCACTACCTCTGGCTGTATTTGCAAACCAGTGGAGCTATGTAAAGCTGCCATCATCTTTAGGAGGCTCTCGGCTTGTTTCAGGAAGAACAGTTACAGAGTCTGTCTCCTTACCTGCTGGAAGCAAATCCTATCTCTATGTGCCACCAGAGCTGCTTTGACATCAGATTCCCTGTTGGGGTAAACCAGGGCTGGATTCTCAATCCATGGCCTGTGGACAGGCTTCCGGAAGCTTTATGATTGTGTGCAAAAATTCTGTGTGACCGGGTGTGGGCACACCCCACACGTACACATGCATGTCTTGTTCTGGGAAGAGAGGCTGTAGGTAAAAGTGGACCCCCAAAGACTAACCTCCCCCTTCAATTTCAGGCCTAGGCCATCACTATGAGATTGGGGATCTAAGACATCAGCAAGAAGCTACTGGTGTTAAGAGCAGTTGTTCCAAGAAGGAAAACTGCCCTAGGTATCTGGACCTACTTCAGCTAAACCCACAGACATGCTGCACTGTCAGCAGGAGGGTCAAAGCTATGTCCCTGTGAAAACGGATGCTTTCTCTCCTGGTAGATCCAAGTATGGGTACTTCGGGCCAGGCTGGCCATGGGTTTTAGTAAAAGGGTAACTCAAAGGGCAGATGAAAGGGGCCAGCATCCTCACGTTATATTGAAAAGTGAACGCATCCAGTAGGCACTGTAGAGGGAGGATTATTTTATTCCCTTTTCTCTTTCTTTAGAAGACAAGATTTCCCTTCTCTTTTTAAGGTACCAGCATCCACCTCACAGTAGAAGCAGCAGAGCCGAGCATTCAAAGTTAAACTGGGAATTTTGACTCAGTAGACCTTGAAGAACAAATAACTCCCACGAAACACTTCCCACCATGGTGGCTCTTATTTATTTATTTAGTTAGTTTTTAACGTGATGCCCAGCGATGGAAGGGGAGGTGCGGAATTCTACAAAGGATTTCTCAGTAAACGCTTTGCGGTGAATGATCTCTCGGGGCAACCCACACCTAAGCCTTACTAAAGGGGAATCGAGTTAGGGAGTTCTGAGCCCCAGCTCGCAGTGTGCACAGGTGAGCGTGGGAACGGAAGAAGGGACTTGCTGATTGCAGCGATCAAGTGTGCATAACTGATCCTGTGGGGGAGATGCAGCTCCGTGATGGTTGTGGAGCAGAAAGAATTTTATCCGGAGATGAACAGTGCTTCCCTGTTCAGGAACTGTCTCCCTGCTCTGGGGGTGGGGGTGGGGGTGGATTTGGAAATGGGGGCACATTTTTAGTTGTCAAAATGAGTAGGGGGAGCTGCTGACATTTAGTGGGCGGGGTGGGGGGCAAGGACACTTAACATCCTACAGTGAGGGGGACCGTCCCATGCAATGGAGATATGCCCAGGCCCAGATATCACTAGTGCTCCCATTGACAGAGCTAGTAGCTGCAAAGAAAGTTCCAGGTGTCTTTTCTAAAGATCCCATTGGTTCCTTAGAGATTAAGGATCATTTTTCAAGGAGACCCAAGGTATTGGGGCAGGGATTGTTCCGAGTAAGAGGGTTGGTGAGCTCATCGAAAGCCCGCCTGTGTACCCTGCAGCCCACGGAGGCTTGGGAGACGCCTGAGGACCCACTGAGGTCCAGCTGCGGCCACATGGAGGGGTGTGGGGGAGGGGTATGGGGTATGGGGGAGGTGCTACGTAGGGAAGGCAGTTACCACCAATGGAGAGTGAGAAGACTGTGAGTGGTTCCCAGTGAGGTTGGGCTCCCCTCCCCCGCCCAGAGCGAGACAGCCCAAAAGTCAGAGGAGGTGGGGGCGGGGTCAGACTGGATTTCAGGTCGAGCAGAATCAAGGTGCTGCCCGCCAAAAGGCAGAGGGGGCCCTTGCGGAGGCCAGGCAAGCCTTAGCTGGACAGAAAAGGGTTCTGCTGCTGATTTCCTTCTCCTCTGCTCTTGGCTTCTCCAGTTCTTAAGGGGAGGGGCCTCTGCCTCTGTTGGTATCCCCGAGGGGCCCCCGGCAGGGAGGAGGACTTGCTACAGCTGGAACCAACCTGTATTGGCCTGGTCCACTGCAGGCTGGGGGAACTGCCTCCGGGAGGGGGGTCCCATGTGCCAGCAGCGTGTAGAGGAACTGGGTATCCCAGGGCTGCAACGTTCAGCCACCTCACAAAAGGAGAGGCAAGAGGGTGGGGCAAGCCCAGCCAACTGTCGTCATCTGCTGCCGGCCCATGCCGGGTCCCACGGCTCGGTGGCTGGGCCGGGCCCAGGGACTTTAAAAACAGGTCTTGAGGTCAGCTATTAGCTAGTTTTTTTGTTTTTTGGGTTTTTTTTTTTTTTTTGCGGTACACGGGCCTCTCAACGCTGTGGCCTCTCCCGTTGCGGAGCACAGGCTCGGGACGCG
>NC_041234.1:22875047-22892729 GCF_002837175.3 Physeter macrocephalus | reverse complement strand
GGACTCTCAACCACTGCGCCACCAGGGAAGCCCTAGCCGGTGTTTTGTCTTCTGCCAATCAATCGTTTGCAAGGCAAAGGAGCGAGATGACAGCGGCAGGGAACACAAATACCGCAGGGGGAGGGGAGCTTACTTCCCACAAGGGCTGGGGGAAGGGACTGGGGCCCAGCTGCTGACATTTTTACAAAACAAATAAGCATGGGGCAGAGCTGGTGACCTCAGTGTGATGGAAAAAGACAGTCAGCAGAGTGTCTGCCAGAAATGGCATGTTTCTCAGCCCACCTGTTAGGAAGAGGAAAGAGAGATATTGACTAAGATCACCACTGCAAGCAGTTATTGAGCGCTTACTGCATACCTGGCGCCCATCTGAGCACTTGATGTGGATTATCACATTGCATTCTCACACCCATCCCGTACTGGAGGGCTTGGGTATGGGTCCCTGTTCAGAAATGAGGAAACTGAGGCAGAGGTGTGTCAATTCACTCATCCAAGGTTTTAGAGCAGAAGTGGTGGAAAAGCGATTTGATCCTGGCAGCCTGGCCCCAGGGCCTATGTAGTGAGCACCCAGGCCTGCTGCCTGGGACCTCTAAACAGGTCCTGTGAAGTGGGGCTTTTGCGCACGTGTGTGTGTGTGTGTGTGTGTGTGTGTGTGTGTGTGTGTTTTGGCCTGTGTTTTGGTTATCTATTAATGCATAATGAATCACTCCAAAACTTAGTGATTTTAAAAAAACAACTATCATTTTATTACTATCTCTTGCTGTTCTGGGGGTTGTCTGCCCTCAGCTAGGCAGTTCTCCCTCTGTCTCTGTCTCTATCTGGTGCCACTGCATCAGACAATGCCTGGGTGTGAAGTCCTAAGGAAGGCTTCCTTCCTCGCTCACATGTCTGGTCATTGATGCTGGCTGTCAGCAGTGATCTCAGCTGGGGCTGTCAGCTGGAACATCTCCATGAGGCCTCTCTGTGTAATCTGGGCTTCCCCACAGCATGGCAGCTGGTTTCTAAGAGTAAGTATCCTGAGAGAGGAAGCCTTAGAAGTCACATAGTGACACTTCTACCACTGTCACAAATCCACACAGATCAAGGGGAGGGACCATAGATCTCAGCTCTTGATGGGAAGAATGACATGAGATTGTAAGAAGGGCACGTGGCATGGGAGATCTTGTCGTGACCATCTTGGAAAATGCAATCTGCCATTACGCTTTTTCTCTTTAATTTTTTTTTTAACCTTGTAAGGGCCTGTGTGAATTAAGTCCAAATTCATTTTGGAGTCACTTCCCTTAGTGAGAAGATGCTAAATGAGTAGGGACCCAGAGCCTTGCCCAATAGCCTCTGTTCTGCCCTGTTATAGTCTCCCTGCTAGGAGCCAGACACTGAGTTGGAATTGGGGCTACAAAATCCTTGGTCCTGGGGAAAACAGCAACTATCAGCCATGAGGAGAAAATCCCCCCAAGCCCCTATCCCAAAGAATTGTCGTCTTTAGTTTTTATAAATGTACGTGGAGGTGGCCTTACACAGTCTGGGAGTTGGAGCGGTTCACCCTGAACTGTCCCCACCTTCCCCCCAGTCCTTGCGCTGGCTTGGCCTTATCTTTCTCTGTTCTTTGTTGTTATGGGCTGAATTGTGTCCCCCCAAAATTATATGGTGACTCCCAGTACCACAGATTGTGACTATGTTTGGAAATAGGGTCTTTAATTAAGGAGGTAATTAAGATTAAAATGAGGTTACAAGAGTGTGGCCCCAATCCAATAAGACTGATATCTTTATAAGAAGAGGAGGCCCCAATCCAATAAGACTGATATCTTTATAAGAAGAGGAAGAGACGCCAGGGACATGCATGCACGGAGGAAAGACCGTGTGAGGACACAGCGAGAAGGCGGCCGTCTGTAAGCCAAGGAGAGAGGCCTCAGGAGAAACCAACCCTGCTGACATCTTGATCTGGGACTTCTAGCCTCCAGAACTGGGAGACATACATTTCTGTTGTTTAAGCCACCCAGTCTTAAATATCTCTTGATTTGTTATGGCAGCCCGAGCAGACTAACACGTTCATCCTGTATCCTCTTTAGGAAGGCCCTCTTCCGGTGAGGTTACCAAGGTGGGTACAGGCTCCCAGAAGGCCTGTCCCTAGAGGTATTACCTGGGAGGAGTGGGAGCCCTGGGGTGGGGGCACCCCTTGGCCCCCATCCTGTCCTGGCAGCACGTAAAGCTGCTTTGGTTGGATTAACTGGTGGTCACCCAGGGTCTCTGGACTCACCAGTGAGGGTTCAGCTCAGGGCAGGCAGGAGGTTGGCGCAAAGCGTTAGCCAGTCTGGGGATGGGAAAGAGGCAGTAGGGAGGCCCCTGGTCTGGCCCAAGAGGGGTTGTGGTCTGCAGGGACCCTCCAGGCCTGGCCCCTGGGGGTGCACATTCAGCCCTGGCTCTGTCAACTCTGTAGGTATGGGAACCAGCAGAAGGGCACCCCCCAACAAAGTCACCTGAAGCCTAGACCACTCCTAGGTGCAGGGCAGGCAGCCTTCCTCTCCTCTGGGTTGTTTCCACCACATAGGAATCTAGGGCTCGCCTGGCCCTGATGCATTTTTTATTTTGCTATATTCTTTCCATTGTCCTGACGTGAATAATTTAAACTGACACAGAAAGGAAGGGCAGCCCTTGCCACAAAGGGGAGGCTGTCAACTCTCCTCCCACCACACACACACACACACACACGCACGCACCCCGAACCTCTCTTTGGCTTTACCTCCTGCATTTCTCTTGTTCGGTTTCTGTGTGTCTGCCTCGTTCTTGAACTTGAACCTTTCTCTTCTGGTGTTCTCTTGTGCTCAACAGACACACTCATGGTGTACATACACACACATACACACACAGGCGCGCGCGCGAGTGCCCCGCTCTCCCTCCGCCCAGGTCTCTGTGGGCAGGGTGTGTGACATTTGTGTGTCTGTCTCCGGGATTCAGTTTCTCCCTCTCGGTGTGAACTGTGATAACTCTCATCTGCATTTCTCTTTCTGTTTCTCATTTCCCTTCTTTCCTTTGATCGACTCTGCTGTTTGCATATTCGAGGGAAAGGGCTACTTCATTTATGAAGTGGCCTTATTTTATGCGTCTCTTTTTTGTAATCACACAGCATCAAATTGAACTCTCTTGGGGGTGAAGTGGGGGATGGGAGAAGACAGACCCAGCCAGAGAGGATTCATCAACATTTCCCAGGAAGGCTGGGAATTTTCTGAAGATACGAGGGGCAAGTTTGAGGTTGACAGACACTCAGGGGCTTTTGTGTGCCGCCTGGGCCTGCTGTGACCAGTGTGTGGAGCTGAAGCTGGCCGCTGGCATCGTCTGGAGAGCAGCCTTGGCCTGCCTCAGCCTTGAACCAGGGAGCAGGCTTTATTTATCAGGACAGGGCATAGCCAGGGTTTCCTGAAGCTTCTGGCCTCTAGCCTGTAACCCAGTGCTGTCCAATAGAAATACAATGCAAACCACAAATGTGAGCCACATACATCCTTCGGCGTGTTCTAGTAGCCACACGAAAAAGGTAGAAAGAAACAGGTGCAATTAATTTTAATAGTATGTCTTATTTAACCCAGTTTATCCAAAATATTATCATTTCAACGGGTAGTGAAGAAAAAAATTATTAATGAGATCGTTTACATTGTATTTCGGGAACTAAGCCTTTGAAATCCAGCGTGTAGTTTATGCTTACGGCACACCTCCATTTACACCGACCCCATTTCAAGGGCTCCATAGGCACACGGGACTCGTGGCCACCGTATTGGACAGTGCAGGCCTAGCCTAACCAAGCCTGGAGTCCAGAAACTCAATTTAGGCGGCCTAAGTGGCAGCGCTGTCAGTACGTCCTCCGTATGGATGTTTGATGGGAAGAACACAAGGTGATGTGCGGGAAGTTCTCTGAGCGATTATTCTCCCATTAGCATCATTAGCGGTAATCATCATCAGTGTTCTGGCATCGCCCGCGTCCGGCCCTGTCTGTTTCCAGATCAAGCAGTATGCTGTGCTGGGGCACCAGCGACCCGGCTTCCATTATTTGCGGGAGCTGAGGGCGCAGTTGCCAGGTGCCCTGTAGGCCCCCCCACCACCAGCTGGGGCCTCGCCTCCTAGGTGCCTGTTCCTCCTCTCTGCTTTAGGTCCCAGGCACCCCTCTGGCTTTCCCCTTCTATATATAGCACTCTGTGCTGACAGCTGGTCATCTGATGACTCATCAGTCACTGTGGGCGTTTCTGGCTGGAACCCTGAACATTTATTCATAGGGCGTTTGTCGCAGCTTCTACCCTCCTCCTAGTAAGTGCCGGCTTTGGGGTGTTGTCTTAAAAATCCACACGGAGAATTGGGGGGGGGGGCGTTGATGAAAGAGCAGGCCCCTAGCTGAAGACCTCTGGGTGCTTGGCAAATCCAGCAGGGCTTTGGGGAACTGGGTCCGGGTGAGCCAGTGAACGAGGAGACATCAATTGCTAAGCTAAGGGCTTGAACGGAGCTTTCGATCTCTCCTCGGTCATCTGTCCTAAATACCCGGCTGGCCCCAGATTGGCCCTGGCAGCAGGGCCCCAGAGGTGTTAGCTCCTTTCCGAAGCAGCCGGGCTCCGCGCAGGGGAGCCGGCAGCCCCCCATCTCATTTCAGTGGGATGTCAAGGACTGGATGCTGGCTTCGGAGCCGGCAACGGCTGGCTTTAATCTAGGCTGCTCTGCTCACCAGCTGTGCCACCCTGAGAGAGTCCCTTCTGATCGCTGAGTTTCCGCTTCCTCTTCGGTGCGGCGCGCTCAGTACCAGCAGGGCCGTCTGGTTCCAAGGACTGGACGAGGGGCCGTCGGTAACGTGTGTACCCACAGTAACTGCTGCTCTTGCCCAGCCCATGGGCCCTAGGACTTCCGTTTCCCCACAAGCAGACCCCGAGACGAGGATGTGTGTGGAAGTGATTTCTGATGGAAGGGCTTCCAGGAGATGCCCCGTAAGGGTGTGGAGGAGGCAGGACCGGGAAGGGGAGGAAGCCAGTTTCAGACAAAGTCCCACTGCAGAGGGCAGCCTCAGCCTGACTCTACGGGGGGCTCTGGAGGGTAAGTCATACCTCACAGTCTGGCCTGACTCCAGGCAAGAGAGGTGAGCTGTCATACTCCCTCACCGGGCATCGTCAGAGGCTCAGGGCGACCCTGGGAGTGGGGCGACAAGCTCTCAGACCCATCTGGCTCTCTGAGGATGAGCTGCTCCAGGAGGAGAGGGCAGCCTGCAAAGAGTCACAGGTGCAGGCTGTCAGAAGTTGGGGGAGGGGCGCTTATAATCAAAATGGGACCCGGGGGTCTGTCCCTCTCCTCCCATCAGTGGCCAGCAGCCCGCCATGGATGAGACTGGTGTCAGGGACGGGGAAGGTGGTTGGAGTCTGGAGGCGAGGCACTGCCCAGGCTTTGCCCCTCACGCCAGGCGGCAGGACTGCCGGATGAGGAGGATGCCGAAGCCTGAGGAGCTTCTGACCAAGACCAGCCTCTGGGGACACCCTGACACTGGGCATGGGGGTGAGGGAGGCACCGACTCAGGATGCCAGCGACTAGGTCTTGTCCACCACCCAGGCGAGGCTTCTGATCGTCACTGCTGCAAATGCTTCAAAATCCATGTCCGGGGTTTTATCTTCCTTCCCCGCAGCCTAGCAGCCTTCTTTCTTTCCACTCCTCATCCCAGACTTGCAGCTTCTCCTTCAGGTCACCCCACCCGCCAGGCTCCTTGGGTTCCGGCTTCAGCTCCGTGCCCCTCCCTGTTCCAGGCCAACCCGCTCTCTTTGCCATCTTCTGACTCCCAACTTCTTCCCTGCCTCCTTCCGGCTTCTTTTCTCAGCCTCTCTGGACTTTGGGCAACTTGGTCTGAAGACTTCCAGGGGTGCCTCCTCAGGCAGGCCCCCAGCCCCCCTTCTCAACCCACTAAGGTGTCTGTGCCCTCTACCGGGACACGGGATGTGAGGTCTAGAGTCCCGGACATCATCACCCCTAAGTTTCCATTCACCAGCAATGATGAGTTTATTTTCCACGGTCAGGAATTCTGAGTGTGAATGATCTTACCACTGCTGTGTTCTTGGTGCAGCTGGGATTCTATTTATCACTAGCTTAGGAATTTGACTTCCTGGCTTTTCCATCCCCATAGAATTCTCTCCCCTCCCTCCCCTCCTCCCTTGCTCCTTCCCCCTCTTTTCTCCCTCTCCTCTGTTTCCTTTTTCCATTTTCTTTCCCCTCCCCCTTCTCCTCCCTCTCCACTCCCTTTCCTTCCTTCTTCCCCTCCCCCCACCCCTTCCCGGTTTGGCTGTCCTTGGGGTGGCAGTGACCCAGGCGACACACAGGGATGGGCCACTGCTTGGGAGCACACTCGAGAGCCCCCAGGCGAGCCGGCCTCTCAGGTAAGCAGCAGGTGACGGCAGTGCTCGCACAGCACGGAAAACGTGTTGACAAGGGGCCAAGAGCTCCATTCTTGACTTCAGTCACCCACCCTGCCAAGCGCCTTCACTACCTCAGCAGTCATTATTATTATTTTTAACTTAAAAAAATTGCTTAACCCAGGGCATGGTATATACCTGATGTTCGGTAGCAGCGGCATTGGAAAAGGATGCTTTAAAAGGATCATATTAAGACAAATGCTCTTTGAAAATTTTACAGAAATTCTATTTAGCTATTTGAAAATAAAAGGGTATTATATTGTTGTAGTAAAAATACCTTTCCTTTCAGCGACTCACTCATTCCCCCCCGCCGCACCCCGTTGCTCTAGTTTATTAGATGCTGTTTTTGTAGTATCATCCCAAGTTCGCGGCAGCCCTGTGATTTGGTGGAGCCTAGCCTGGCAAAGCTTTTTGGAGGAACTGCGTGTGTTCTCTTGGAAACTCACAAAGGGGTCCAGAGCCAGAGAGCCACCTGCCAGCCTTGACTGTGAATCGGGCAAGTGTCGAGAGCATGGTCTCCAGCTAATGTGACCACCCCTGGACAACGGTGGGGCTTACCAGATTTCCCTGTATGTACATCCTCCCTTCTTGGGGAATTGACTAGGTTTGAACGAGCCCTGTGAATTGCTAGGTGGTGGCTTAAGGTGGGCCAGCCTCTCTGCTGCAAGCTCAGCTGAGGTCAGAGTTGCAGGGTGTGGCACCCACAACTCCTGGCAGTTACCCTCACACAAAGGGAAAACTCTCCTAGGCACAAACAGCTCCACCTTGCCTGCCCCAAAAACATTTTGCCAATGTTTTTCCATTAGTCATAACGGAGGCAAGGTGGGTGGGGGTAGGGTGGGCAGCGTGGCCAGTCATCGCAAACCCATAGTCATTAGAAGAAAACCCAAAATGCATTGCTATCGAAGGCACTGTGCTAAGTGCTGGCATTGGGGTGGTGTTTGGTGAAAACCCACATATAACACGGAGACATATATACAGCATCTACAAGTCCTGTGTTCTTGACGCTTGAACGCCTTCTTTGAGAGATCGCCTGCTCAGGGAGGGCCACCCTGACCCCTGGGGCAGGCACCTTGATGTCCCTCCACATCCGCTTGGCTCCGGAGCCAAGTGAGGGCTCCTTCCACCAGCACTTGCGGCCCTTTGCCCAAGGCTCTCCCTGGCTGCCTGAATGAGCAGTGCCCACAGGGAGGGCAGCCTGCACTAGTGCCCCCAACTACAGCTACTAGGATTTGGTGGGGAGATGCCCCAGCTTCCTTGACTTTGGGGTGGAACAGGCTGACGTGTGTTCTACACTGTCAACCAGAAGTGACCCATGTGCCCACAGTGATAGCCTACTTATCAATACATCCTCCGGCTTCCTTACTGGCTCTCTCTCATGCCCTCATTGCCCTATAGTGCTTCCGAGGATCGCCTCCAAAGAGACTGCTTACACTCAAAACCTTGCATCAGATTTTGCTTCTAGAGGAGCAAGATATTTCCGTCTAAATTGTCTCCCTCTTCTTTCTCAGGGCATTCCCCACCCCCAACCCCTGCTTAGTAGCGCTCATCGTGATCTGTAACTATGCATTTGTTTGCATGTTTATTTGTTTAATGTCTATCTTCTCTAGTGGAATGCAGGCTACACGAGGGCAGAGACAATGTCTATTTTGTTCACTCCCTTAAATCCCTACACATCACCCAACCCAGGGTTTGACACGTGGTAGATGCACAACATAAATTCTGTTGAGGGAATGAATGCAAAATCCTTAGGAGACAGGGCTTTCCAATCTTTCAGCCATTGTGGTGGTTTAAAAACATGACCCCAAAGTTTTCTGACACTTTTTCTAATGGCAAGTGGGGTCTGTTTCTCCTCCCCTTGAATCTGGATGTGTTGATGACAGCTTCAACTAAGAGTATGACAGGGCTGGGTCATGAAAGGCCAGGCAGCTTCCACCCTGGAGCCTGAATGGCTATCGTGTAAGCACTCTGATCACCCTGAGTTGGCCATGCTGTGAGGAAGCCCAATCTACACAGAGACCACATGTAGGTGCTCAAATTGACAGTCCCAGCTGAGCCCAGACTTTGAGTTATTTCAGCCCAAGTGCAAGACATGTGACTGAAGGACTCTCCAGGTGATTCCGGCCCCCAAACCTTCACCTTTGTTCAACTGAGACCGCAGACATCAGGGGGCAGGGAGATAAGGCACCATTGCTGTACCCGGTGCAAAATCCCAACCCGTGGAAACTGCAAGAATAATAAAATAGTTGTTAAGCTCCTACATTTTGGAATAATTTGTTATGCAGAAATAACTGGAACACCCTTCTGTAAGATTATTAATTCCTCATTCAGGCCACCATCACTTATCAAGCTCCTACTATGTGCCAGGTGATGGTTCTACAGTGGGGCACAAAATCAAATCCTTACCTTCCAGGAACTTACAGTTTAGGGGCTGCTCTTGCAATTGTATCTTGCAAAAGCCTACGTGTTGCTTTTTAACAATAATGAGTCAATTTTTCAAAAACCACTTCCAGATGGTGTGGGGGGAGGGGCACTTCCTGAGTGAGTTGCCAAGGGAAGCTCCAGAGGTAGGTGGATTAGATAACATAGACCCAGGGAGCTCTATTATTTGCTGGCTGTCAAGTACGGCTGTCCTGCAAATCATCCACAGGCTAGCTGCGCCCTCACACCGTGGGGGAGAGATCAAGGGGAGTTGGGAGGTGCCATCCCAAGGCAGAAGGACAGGGAAACGACTCCCCGCAGGCCCTGGAACAGAGATGGTGTCTGCCTCTTGGAGGAAGGTGGCCTTGGCTTCTTGTAGGCTGGGAGTAGGGAGACTTAGGCGAAACCGAGGCTGCTGGCTGGCACTCCAGCCCCCTTATCCTACTCTGGAGTGCAGGTTTGGAACCAAGGGTACACTCTGTGTCCAGGCATGCCTACCTCCTGGAGTCTGGACCTGGGAAATGAGTGTGATTTTTTTTTTTTTCAGGTTATTTATTTATTTATTTAAGTTTGACTGCGTCGGGTCTTCGTTGCTGTGCGCGGGCTTTCTCTAGTTGCGGCGAGCGGGGGCTACTCTTCCTTGAGGTGCGCGGGCTTCTCATTGCGGTGGCTTCTCTTGTTGCGGAGCACGGGCTCTAGGCGCGCGGGCTTCAGTAGCTGTGACACGCGGGCTCAGTAGTTGTGGCTCGCGGGCTCTAGAGCGCAGGCTCAGTAGTTGCGGTGCACGGGCTTAGCTGCTCCACGTCATGTGGGATCTTCCCGGACCAGGGCTCGAACCCACGTCCCCTGCACTGGCAGGCGGGTTCTTAACCACTGCGCCACCAGGGAAGCCCCTGATTTTTTTATTACTTATGCTTCTGCTGTTCCTTCAGTCTTCAGCAAAGCTCATTTAAAAAATGTCTGCCTGTCTCGACTCTGCTGAGGTGAAACAGAGAAAAGGACTCTGTCCTTCAGGGACCAGTCACAAAAGACGTCTTTCCTGGGGGTGGCCAGAGGCTTCTAGGCACAAACCCCAAGAAGAAGGGCCATTCTGGGAGGGAGGGAAGTTTGGGAGTCCGGCCGCCCCTGTCCGCCTGGAGCTTTTCCTTCCTGGAAACTTGCTTTTGTTCACGCCTTGAAGGTTCAGGGGCCTGTATAAGAAAAGAGGCCACATAAGGGCAGTGAGAAGTAAAATAAAAGCCACTGTCCCCGGAGATTGGCAATGGAAACCGAACCAGCACCAAGGGAATGAGAACACGGCTGGACAATGAAGCCTCAGAGATGTCACCTTCCCCTTGGGCTCTTTGCGCTGGTCACCCCTGAGACTGTCACGCTGGCGTCACGGGCACTTCCTGTTTCTCTGCCACACCCCGAGCGGGCCTTCTCTGCTCCCAGATACTGTGCCTTCCCAGATGATCGAGCTGCTCAGCTAAGTCAAGGCCTGAGCATTGAATCAGGGCGCTGCTCTTTAGTGGTTCAACACATATTCGGTGAGCGACGTGCTAGACACATCTGTAGCTGTTCATGCGGCTGTGAACAAAACAGTTGATGTCCCTGCCTTCGTGGAGCCCACATTTTAATAAATATTTCTGAAGCAGGCACAGAGAAAATACACAAACATTAACCTGGAGCATTTGGCTTACCGTCTTCAGCTTGATGTCCTCCCCCTAGGATTTCCTCGCTGGCTAACATTTCTTCTCCCCGAGCAGACGTCAACTTGGAGCCCTACCATGGGAGGGTGCCCTTAAGAATGTTCCAGCCCCGAGAGAACTAGACCAAGTCCCCTCTCTAGATTGACCAACGTCCACCTTCGAACGCCAGAAGGGCCACTTCCCAGTTCCAGCCAATTTTTTTCCTGAGCCATTGACAGAACAGGTGATGCCGTCTCCAGGAGACTCTCCCCTACCCCATTCCCTATCTCTGCCACCCCTACCTTGACCTCTGCAAGATAATATTGTCAGAGACCTTCCCTGGTGGCCCACAAGAGACTGACACTTCTTGTAGTAGTGGGTGTAGGTTGCTTCATTACCAGGAGTTTACTTAAGATTCTAAAAGGAGATTAATGGGACTTTCCTGGTGGCGCAGTGGTTAAGAATCCACCTGCCAATGCAGGGAACACGGGTTCGAGCCCTGGTCCGGGAAGATCCCACATGCCGTGGAGCAACTAAGCCTGTGTGCCACAACTACTGAGCCTGCCCTCTAGAGCCCGCGGGCCGCAACTACTGAGCCCGCACGCTGCAACTACTGAAGCCCATGTGCCTAGAGCCCGTGCTCCGCAACAAGAGAAGCCAGCACAATGAGAAGCCCGCGTGCAGCAACAAAGAGTAGCCCCCGCCCGCCCCAACTAGAGAAAGCCTGCGCACAGCAACAAAGACCCAACGCAGCCAAAAAAAAAAAAAAAAAAAAAAGATTAGTGGGTTTTTTTTAGGGGGGGAATAACATTTCCCCAAGATAACAATTAAGGGGAGCAATGCAGTTAAAGAGGCCCTCGGAAACAGCACCAAATGAAAGAGCGTGTTGAGACACGGATTCTGACTTGGATGGGGTGCTTCCTCTGTCTCGAGGTTAATTCCAGGTGCTCCTCTTCTTCATATTCCCGACTTCCTGTGGTAAACCCTCTGGATTAACCTGTCGTACTCTGTCAGTCCCGACATGGGCAGTGCTCTGTGTCCAGGTCCTGGTGGCATTATATGATCTCCAACTTCAGAGTTGCACTATTTTTCTTCCATTGAAAATTAGACCAGAAGGTGCTCCGAGGTGGGGATAGGGATTGATTTCTTGGATGTATTTCCCATCTTCTAGTGTCTAACTTATAATATTCGCAGGGCCTGCCCTCCAAAAGTTGGCAAGTCCTCGGCCAACCATTCTGAACTCCTCAAGTAGCAGCCAAGCAGCTTTTCTCACCTCCTCCATGCCTCCCCTTCGTCAATGTCACCCGGTCCGCTTTGCAAAGAACAAATTGCTGTCCTGTGTCTCTAAGGGAGGGGTGTGTGTCCGCTTGTGCGTTGGAAATGGGGTGGGGCTGGGGGGGGGAGTGGTTGAACACGTTTTCCTTGCTATTCTCGTTTGGGATGCAAACGGTTTTACAGGAATTGTCTTCCTTGTCTGTGTCTTCCCTGCCCTGGGGCACCTTCCGAGGTGTCTCAGCTCCTACAAGCTGTGGAGCCGAAAGAGCTGCATGGGGAAGCAACTGGCCACACTCCCAGTGGGGGGTGTCCCCAAGGCGCACTCAGCTCCCCAGACTCAAGCTCACTAAGGCCAGGGGTCTCCGAGGCCCCTCCCAATTCTTACGCTGTCATTTTTTTTTAATACATCATTTAAAGAGAAAATTACTTATTTTATTTATTCATGTTGGTTGCACTGGGTCTTAGTTGCAGCAGGCAGGCTCCTTAGTTGAGGCTCGCCGGCTCCTTAGTTGTGGCACGTGAACTCTTTGTTGCGGCATGCATGTGGGATCTAGTTCCCTGACCAGGGATCAAACCTGCGTCCCCTGCACTGGAAGGCGGATTCTTAACCACTGCGCCACCGGGGAAGTCCCGACACTGTCATTATTGTAGCTGCAGTTTTAATCTGACTCTTGTGGAAGGCTTTGCGGCCTTTAGGAGGCCACCCTCTCACCCACTAGAACAGCTAAAATGAAAAAGATGGGTGATGCCACAAGGCGAGGGTGCGGAGAAAGCAGGACCCTCGTAGGTTGCTGGTGGGAGCATAGAATGGCACAGCCGCTCTGGGAAAGAGCTTCTGATGAAATTCAACACACACCTACCTGTGACGAGCAATTCCACTCCTGGGCATTTACCCTGGAGAAACGACAGCCTCTATCCACACAAAGTTCCCTACATTAATGTTCACAGCACTTTGTGCATAATAGCCCCAAAGTGGGAACAGCCTAGATGCTTATCAACAGACAAATGGATACACAAACCATGATACAGCCGTGCAGTGGAATACTACTCAGCCATACAAAGGAATGTCTTATCGATACTCGAAACGACCTGGATGAGTCTCCCAGACATTAGGTTGAGTAAAAGAATCAGCATGCAGCCTTCTGCCAAGTGAGAGAAGACTGCCACCTGGAAGGGGCCCTCAGCCCACCAGGATGGCACCCTGATCTCTGACTTCCAGCCTCCAGAACTATGAACAACAAATTTCTGCTGCTTATTAAAAAAAAAAAAAAAAAAAAAAAAAAAAAAAAAAGCTGCACAGTGTACTTACAATACGATTACATTTACTTGAAGTTTAAGAACAGGCAAAACTAATTTAGGACATGGTTTATCAACCAGGAGTCAATCTCCACCCTACCAACCCCCCACCTCCCAGTGGGGGACATTTGGCTATGTCTGGAGACGGTTTTGGTTGTCACGACTGGGGATGAGTGCTACTGGTACTTCGTGGGTCAAGGTCAGGGATCTGCTAAACATTCTACAGGGCACAGCTCGGCCCCAAATGTCCATCCGAACCGGAGCAGCCCTGGTCTTGGGCGACTCAAGTCAGAAAAGTGGTTACCTCTTGGGGAGTGCTGACTGGAAAGAGAGCAAGGGAACTTCCTGGGCTGATGGGAATGTTCTCTATCTGTGCTAATATAGTAGCCGCTAGCCACATGTGGCTATGGACATTAAAATGAAATGCAATTACAAATCTGTGTCGTTAGTCACACCAGCCATATTTCAAGCACTCAATGGCCGCATGTAACAGATACAGAACATTTTCAACTTTGCACAACATTGTATTGGACAGCGCTGCTCTATTTCTTGAACCGGGCCGTGTAGAAAGTCACTGAGGTGTCGGGACACAAAATTTGCACATTTCATTGCATGTAAATTATACCTCAGTACTTATAAGGGGGTGGGTTGAAAGAAAAGTCTTTCCTGCAGGTGAGGAGTGGGGATGCTGGGGAAGTCACAGCCCCCAAAAGCCTGGCTTCTGTCCTCCAGCCTCCCCCCTCCCCTCATCTGGGGCCAGGCCTGGCCAAGCATCCAGAAGCAGGGGTAGACTGTGAAGGGGGAGGGGCTCCCGAGTTTCTTTACAGGGGCCTCCCCAGGGGCAGAAAGCGCAAGGCCACTTACCCTCCAGGGAATTCAAGGGCTGCCCTGGCTCCCAGTGGATTTACGAGCAGGTCAAGTGGACCGGAGCAAAGAAAGGGCTCTGTTTCCCCCTACCCCAACCCCTTTTGCTAGGTAGCCTCCCACACCGGGTCTGCAGGCTCTCCCGGCAGAAATTGCTCCATTCCCCGTCACTGCCGCCTCTCTCGCTCTTCTGGTGTGAGGGTTTTACAATAACAGCATTGTAACCACTTTGAGAAAACCAATAAAAAGGCGGTAACAAAAGAATAGCGAGCCGGCTGGAAATTGCACGCAGCAGCCAGGGCCTGGGCCTCTTGCTGCCGTGTGTTTAATAGTGCTCCTGGGCTGCAGGCTGCAAAGACGCACGTGTTTATTTGGGGGATGTGCTGTCGCTTAAATAATGAATCTCGAATAAGTATTCGGATGAATGCAGGGAGCTCTGACCCCCACTGCCACTCAAGACTTCTCACCCAACTGGGGCCACTAAACGGAGGAGCAAGCTTCCTTTAACGCCCTGGTCAGACCTGTAGAGCCTGCTGCCCTGTGATACGTATGTAAGGAGGAGCATCATTCATTTATTCATTCATTCAGCAACAAAACGGACTGACCACATACTAGGTGATGAGCCCGGTGCTAGGCACGGAGCCATAAAGAACACTTTCTCAGCCTACTTCAGTACACGTTGCAGAAAATTCCAGAGGCAGCTTTTGGCTGAAGTCAGCACTAGTGCTGAGCCCTGTCTCGTTTCTTCTCTGCTGGGTCATGGCCACCCTCATACTCACCAAGTCTGGCTCCAGCCTCCTCCTCCGCTCCCTCGTTCCTCGCGTCTCCAAAGAGAAACCCAAAGTCCTTTATATATTTATTAATCCTTAGCTTAAAAAAAAATTCAGGCTCACAGAAAAGTTGCAGAAATAGTGCAAAGAATTCTGATATACCCTTCACCCAGATTCTCCAAAGGTAAGCATTTTACCAATTTCCTTTATTCTCTCTCTCTCTCTAGACAGACATCGATAGGTAGATAGCTGCAGATGTACAGTAGATATTTGTGAACCATTTGAGAATAAGCTGCAGACATGATGACCCTTTAACTATGATACTTTGGTATAGATTTCTTAAGAAACAAGGATATTCTCTTACATAACCACAATACAATGATCAAAATCAGGAAATTAACATCGCTATAATACTGTTATCTAATCTACAGACATTCATATTTCTCCAATTGTCCCACTACTGTTCTGTATAGCAAAAGAAAAAAAAATTTGCTGCTCCAAGATCCAATTCAGAGCTGCACATTGCATTTCATTGTCATGTCTCTCTAGTCTCCTTTAATCCGGAACAGTTCCGCGGTCTTTAGTTGAGTTTCTTGACCTTGATCTTTTTCAAGCATACGGGCTAGTTATTTTGCGAAATGTCCTTCGACTTGGGTTTGTCTGATGTTTCCTCATGATTCCATTCAGCTTCTGCACGTTGGGCGAGAAGTTGGCAGAAGCGATGCTGTGTCCTTCTCAGTGCTTCGTGTCGCAAGCCATGTGATATGACGCTGGTTTGTTGACGTTGTCCTTTGGTTAAGGGGAGTCCCTGGGACTGTCTCCACACTCCTACCCCCAACAACCTCTTTTCCTAACCCAGAGGTCAGAACATCCATCTGCAGAACAGCCGGGGTTCCAGGTCCTCCAGGTGACACCTTTCCCAAGGGAACCGAACTATTAGTTACCCCACCCTGAACTAATCCCCTTTAGGCATTTCCTTTAATTTCTATTTTCTTCTCTAATTCTCCTGGATCCCCAGCTGGCTGGTAGATCAGGTGTTAATATCACCATGTTACAGATGAGGAGCCGGAGACCCGGCGACATTAAACCACAGTAGACAGACCTCACTGGGGTTTCTGAATTTGTCTGTGATCCCCAGCCCACTCCAGAATCAGTATTTGCCTTTCTTTGAAGCCATCGAATATTGGGCGGCAGCGCCATAAACATCATTGGATTTCCAAAATGTCCGGCATCGTCACCTGAGCGTGTCTCATTGTTGATGACGTGGGAAGGAGCACCTTGACATTTCTGGCTGTGATTTCAAGTATCCTCATGTGAGCTATTGCTTTCATCCCCCAGAGCACATAGGCACTCAGAGAGAGGACCGTGAATGGAGACAGCCAACTTAGAAAACGGCTGGGCCCACTTTGGATGAGAGCAAAGCCAATAGCTTTTTCTTTTGGCCAAACTATATCTTGGGTTACTAAATAAAAGATCCCAGTATCATACTATTTGTTGTAAACAAAGCCCCCCTGACAGTTTAAATGAGTGTTTTGGTAGCCATAGTCTCTGCCTGGTCACAAGCATGTACATGGGATACGGGTGCGTGTTGCGTGCGCACGTGTGCGCGTGTGCCTGTGTGCGCACATGTGCCTCCGTGTGTTCAGATGTGGAGAGAGATTTACACGCTCCATGCTATGCAAAGATATGGGAATTATACGGGAATCTATTTAAAATATTGATATTCTCAGTGAAATCAACACTGCACAGTCGCGTCACTGCACACACGAGCTCTATTTTGAAGCCAGAGAAGGGGAACAGAGACTCTTTCTCCTCCGGAAGTGCTGCCTAGAATCCCAGAATCGGCAACTCGCTACAATAAGCCAGAACGCCCAGAAACTACACTTGAACTAATGCCTAAAACCTGACGGAGACATACTTCATAGTTAATCTGGTTACTCGGGGTTTATTTCACAGTCAGAAGTTCTTATGATGGAAGGGGCTCCCGCTGGCTTCTCCCAGACACATGACTGAATGAATGAATGAATGAATTCAACTTACCAGAGCAGATTTAAACTGCTTACTGAAACAAAATCTCGTCATTTTTCTTCCTTCCGTTTTCTTTTAAAAGATAAATACGAGTCTCATATGGATGCTGTAAGAGTCATTAATCCTTGATAACCGACTGTTTTATCTTTTGATTAAAAAAAGGCAGGCTGACTGACAGTGAGCTTACGACGGCAGGCTCATTAACAAGCCGGGTTCAGATGTGGCCTGGCAAATAAACAGCCCGCATTCCGTTAACCAGGCGGCACCCAGGAGCTAAGGCCTCCGTGCTCCTCCGGGCTTCAAATGCCAGGGACAGGTAAACCGGCTTTGTCTTGCTGAAGCAGCAGAAAGCGCTCAAGTGTTTTCAAAATGAGCGCTTTCTGCGCTACTACCTGGTCGTCAAATTTTAATGGGCGCTTGTTAACAGGGACTCTGAAATACTGTGATGTACTTGACGGTCAGCAGCTTTCCGGGGCCGCAGTTGGGGCTGAGCGCGGTGTATTTTAATAGGCGCCTTCGCAACCCCCGGGCGAGGGCTGCTTAAGGTAGTCCTTGGAGGTCTCTAACGCTCGCGGGCCCCGGGTGGAAGGGCCCAGCCGCCGGGAGACGTGCGGCCTCCGGTGCCTGGGATTGAAGATTGCTGGGCTGCGGGAGGGCGCGGGAGCGAGGATCCCACAGGCTGCGTTTCCTTAATATGCTAAACCCCGGCGGGGGTGGGGTGGGGGGTTAGCCCGTCCTGCCCTCAGAGCTGCCTCCATTTAAAATGCACCTCCTTTAAAGATGGATGGGGGTGGGGGTGGGGATGGGGGTGGGGGTGGGGGATGGCTTTTCCCTCCCTTCCTCCCTTCTTCTTCCTCTCCCTCCTCCCCTTCCTTTTCTCCCCTCCGTTTCCTCTTCTTCCTCTGCTCCCTTCCTCTCTCCTTCCCCTCCCCCTCTCTTCTC